>NW_028227323.1:622836-732198 GCF_978045245.1 Mus caroli | reverse complement strand
TTTTCAGGGTTTCTCACCATATTGCAGGTCCTACAAGTGTGAATTTCTTATTTTTCGACATTTTCAGAGTTTCTCACCATATTCCAGGTCCTACAAGTGTGATTTTCTCATTTTAAGACTTTTTCAGTGTTTCTCACCATATTCCAGGTACTACTGCGTGATTTTCTCATTTTCGACTTTTTCAGGGTTTCTCACCATATTCCAGGCTACTGCGTGATTTTCTCATGTTTTCGACTTTTTCAGAGTTTCTCACCATATTCCAGGTCCTACTGTGTGATTTTCTCATTTTAATACTTTTTTACCATATTCCAGGTACTACAGTGTGATTTTCTCATTTTTTTACTTTTCAGGATTTCTCATCACATTCCAAGTCCTAGAGTGTGATTTTTGCTTTTTTTCGAATTTTTCAGGGTTTCTCAACATATTCCAGGTCCTACAGTTTGTTATTCTCACTTTTCGTCTTTTTCAGGGTTTCTCACTAGCTTCCAAGTCTACTGCCTGATTTTCTCATTTTCCGACTTCTTTCAGGGTTTCTCACCATATTCTGGGTCCTACTGCATGAATTTCTCATGTTTTGACTTTTCAGGGTTTCTCACCATATTCCAAGTCCTAGAGTGTGATATTCTCATTTTTTGACTTTTTCACTGTTTCTCACCATATTCCAGGTCCTACAGTGCGATTTTCTCTTTTTTTAAAATTTTCGGGGTTTCTTACTTATTCCAGGTTCTACATTGTCATTTTCTCATTTTTTGAATATTTCAGGTTTTCTCAACATATTCCAGGTCCTACACTGTCATTTTCTAATTTGCGACTTTTTCAGAGTTTCTCAACATATTCCATGTATTACAGTGTGATTTTTCTCATTTTTTGACTTTTTCTGGGTTTCTCACCATATTCCAAGTCCTACAGGGTGATTTTCTCATTTTTTGACTTTTTCAGAGTTTCTCACCATATTCGAAGTCCTACAGTGTGATTTTCTCATTTTTGGACTTTTTCAGGTTTTCTCATCATATTCCAAGTCCTAGAGTGTGATTTTCTCCTTTTTGAATTTTTCATGTTTTCTCACCATATTCCAGGTCCTACAGTGTGATTTTTCTCTTTTTTTGACTTTTCAGGGTTTCTCACCATATTCCAGCTCCTACAGTGTGATTTTCTCATTTTTAGATTTTTTCAGGTTTTCTCATCATATTCCAAGTCCTACAGTGTGATTTTCTCATTTTTTGACTTTTTCAGAATTTCTCACCCTATTGCAGGTCCTACAGTATGATTTTCTCATTTGTCGACTTTTTCAGGTTTTCTCACCATATTGCAGGTACTACAAGTTTGATTTTCTTATTTTTCGACTGTTTCAGGGTTTCTCACCATATTCCAAGTCCTACTGTGTGATTTTCTCATTTTTAGACTTTTTCAGTGTTTTCTCACAATATTCCAGGTACTACAGTGTGATTTTCTCATTTTTTGACTTTTTCAGGTTTTCTCATCATATTCCAAATCCTACAGTGTGATTTTCTCTTTTTCCGACTTTTAAAGGGTTTCTTACCATATTCCATGTCCTACTCTGTAATTTTCTCATTTTTCGACTTTTTCAGGGTTTCTCACCATATTGGAGGTCCTACTTGTGTGATTTTCTTATTCTTCGACTTTTTCAGTTTTTCTCACCACATTCCAACTCCTACAGTATATTTTTCTCATTTTTGACTTTTTCATGGTTTCTCATCATATTCCAAATCCTACAGTGTGATTTTTTCATTTTTCGACTTTTTCAGGGTTTCTCACCATATTGCAGGTACTTCAAGTTTGATTTTCTTATATTTCGACTGTTTCACGGTTTCTCACCATATTTAGGTCCTACTGTGTGATTTTCTCATTTTTTGAATTTTTCAGTGTTTCTCACCATATTCCAGGTCCTACAGTGTGGTTTTCTCATTTTTCAACTTTTTCAGGGTTTCTCACCATATTGGAGGTCCTAAAATTGTGATATTCTAATTTTTTAACCTTTTCAGGGTTTCTCTCCATATTCCAGCTCCTACAGTGTATTTTTCTCATTTTTTTACTTTTTCACGGTTTCTCATCATATTCGAAGTCCTACAGTGTGATTTTCTCATTTTTCGACATTTTTAGGGTTCCTCACCATATTTCAGGTACTACAAGTTTTATCTTATTTTTAGACTTTTTCAGTGTTTCTCACCATATTCCAGGTACTACAGTGTGATTTTCTCATTTTTTGACTTTTTCAGGGTTTCTCATCGTATTCCAAGTCCTAGAGGGTGATTTTCGCATTTTTCGAATTTTTCAGGGATTCTCAGCATATTCCAGTTCCTACAATTTGATTTTCTAATTTTTTGACTTTTTCAGGGTTTCTCATCATATTTCAGGTACTACAAGTTTTATCTTATTTTTAGACTTTTTCAGTGTTTCTCACCATATTCTAGGTACTATAGTGTGATTTTCTCATTTTTCGACTTTTTCAGGGTTTCTCACCATATTCCAAGTCCTACAGTGTGATTTTCTCATTTTTAGACTTTTTCTGGGTTTCTCATCATATTCCAAGTCCTAGAGTGTGATATTCTCATTTTTCGACTTTTTCAGTGTTTCTCACCATATTGCATGTACTACAAGTTTTATTTTCTTATTTTTGAACTGTTTCAGGGTTTCTCACCATATTCCAGGTCCTACTGTGTGATTTTCTCATTTTAATACTTTTTTAGTGTTTCTCACCATATACCAGGTACTACAGTTTGATTTTCTAATTTTTCGACCTTTTCAGGGTTTCTCACCATATCCCAAGTCCTACAGTGTGATTTTCTCATTTTAAGACTTTTTCAGGGTCTCTCACTATATTGCAAGTCCTACAAGTGTGTATTTCTTTTTTTTTTTTTTTGACTTTTTCATGACTTCTCACCATATTCCAGCTCTTACAGTGTCATTTTCTCATTTTTCGACATTTTCAGGGTTTCTTACCATATTCCAGGTCCTACAGTGTGATTTTCTCATTTTAAGACTTTTTCTGTGTTTCTCATCATATTCTGGATCCTAGTGCATGATTTTCTCATTTTTCGACTTTTTGAGGGTTTCTCACCATATTCCAAGTCCTACAGTGTGATTTTCTCATTTTTTGAATTTTTCAGGGTTTCTCATCATATTCCAAATCCTAGAGTGTGATATTCTCATTTTTCGACTTTTTCAGTGTTTGTCACCATATTGCATGTACTACAAGTTTGATTTTCTTATATTTCGACTGTTTCAGGGTTTCTCACCTCATTCCAGGTCCTACTGGGTGATTTTCTCATTTTAATACTTTTTTAGTGTTTCTCACCATATTCCAGGTACTACAGTGTGATTTTTTCATTTTTTGACTTTTTCACGGTTTCTCATCATATTCCAAGTCCTAGAGTGTGATTTTTGCCTTTTTCGTATTTTTCAGGGTTTCTCAACATATTCCAGGTCCTACAGTTTGATTTTCTCATTTTTCGACTTTTTCAGGGTTTCTCACCAGCTTCCAGGTCCTACTGCGTGATTTTCTCATTTTTCGACTTTTTTCAGGATTTCTCACCATATTCTGGGTCCTACTACATGATTTTCTCATTTTTCGATGTTTCAGGGTTTCTCACCATATTCCAGTCCTAGAGTGTGATTTTCTCATTTTTTAACTTTTTCAGGGTTTCTTACGGTATTCCAGGTTCTACATTGTCATTTTCTCATTTTTCGAATATTTCAGGTTTTCTCAACATATTCCAGGCCCTACACTGTCATTTTATAATTTGCGACTTTTTCAGAGTTTCTACCCATATTCCATGTACTACAGTGTGATTTTTCTCATTTTTTGACCTTTTCAGGGTTTCTCACCATATTTAGGTCCTACTGTGTGATTTTCTCATTTTTTGAATTTTTCAGTGTTTCTCACCATATTCCAGGTCCTACAGTGTGGTTTTCTCATTTTTCAACTTTTTCAGGGTTTCTCACCATATTGGAGGTCCTACAGTTGTGATATTCTAATTTTTTAACCTTTTCAGGGTTTCTCTCCATATTCCAGCTCCTACAGTGTATTTTTCTCATTTTTTTACTTTTTCACGGTTTCTCATCATATTCGAAGTCCTACAGTGTGATTTTCTCATTTTTCGACTTTTTTAGGGTTCCTCACCATATTTCAGGTACTACAAGTTTTATCTTATTTTTAGACTTTTTCAGTGTTTCTCACCATATTCCAGGTACTACAGTGTGATTTTCTCATTTTTTGACTTTTTCAGGGTTTCTCATCGTATTCCAAGTCCTAGAGTGTGATTTTCGCATTTTTCGAATTTTTCAGGGATTCTCAGCATATTCCAGTTCCTACAATTTGATTTTCTAATTTTTTGACTTTTTCAGGGTTTCTCATCATATTTCAGGTACTACAAGTTTTATCTTATTTTTAGACTTTTTCAGTGTTTCTCACCATATTCTAGGTACTACAGTGTGATTTTCTCATTTTTCGACTTTTTCAGGGTTTCTCACCATATTCCAAGTCCTACAGTGTGATTTTCTCATTTTTAGACTTTTTCTGGGTCTCTCACCATATTGCAAGTCCTACAAGTGTGTATTTCTTTTTTTTATTTTTGACTTTTTCATGACTTCTCACCATATTCCAGCTCCTACAGTGTCATTTTCTCATTTTTCGACATTTTCAGGGTTTCTTACCATATTCCAGGTCCTACAGTGTGATTTTCTCATTTTAAGACTTTTTCTGTGTTTCTCATCATATTCTGGATCCTAGTGCATGATTTTCTCATTTTTCGACTTTTTGAGGGTTTCTCACCATATTCCAAGTCCTACAGTGTGATTTTCTCATTTTTTGAATTTTTCAGGGTTTCTCATCATATTCCAAATCCTAGAGTGTGATATTCTCATTTTTCGACTTTTTCAGTGTTTGTCACCATATTGCATGTACTACAAGTTTGATTTTCTTATATTTCGACTGTTTCAGGGTTTCTCACCTCATTCCAGGTCCTACTGGGTGATTTTCTCATTTTAATACTTTTTTAGTGTTTCTCACCATATTCCAGGTACTACAGTGTGATTTTTTCATTTTTTGACTTTTTCACGGTTTCTCATCATATTCCAAGTCCTAGAGTGTGATTTTTGCCTTTTTCGTATTTTTCAGGGTTTCTCAACATATTCCAGGTCCTACAGTTTGATTTTCTCATTTTTCGACTTTTTCAGGGTTTCTCACCAGCTTCCAGGTCCTACTGCGTGATTTTCTCATTTTTCGACTTTTTTCAGGATTTCTCACCATATTCTGGGTCTTACTACATGATTTTCTCATTTTTCGATGTTTCAGGGTTTCTCACCATATTCCAGTCCTAGAGTGTGATTTTCTCATTTTTTAACTTTTTCAGGGTTTCTTACGGTATTCCAGGTTCTACATTGTCATTTTCTCATTTTTCGAATATTTCAGGTTTTCTCAACATATTCCAGGCCCTACACTGTCATTTTATAATTTGCGACTTTTTCAGAGTTTCTACCCATATTCCATGTACTACAGTGTGATTTTTCTCATTTTTTGACCTTTTCAGGGTTTCTCACCATATTCCCGGTCCTAAGGTGTGATTTTCTCATTTTAAGACTTTTTCAGTATTTTTCACCATATTCCAAGTACTACAGTGTGATTTTCTATTTTAAGACTTTTTCAGTGTTTCTCACCAAATCCCAGGTCCTACTGCGTGATTTTCTCATTTTTCGACTTTTTCAGGGTTTCTCACCATATTCCAAGTCCTACAGTGTGATTTTCTCATTTTTCGACTTTTTCAGGGTTTCTCACCATATTCCAAGTCCTACAGTGTGATTTTCTCATTTTTTGACTTTTTCAGGGTTTCTCAACATATTCCAAGTCCTAGAGTGTGATTTTTGCTTTTTTCGAATTTTTCAGGGTTTCTCACCATATTCCAGATCCTACAGATTGATTTTCTCATTTTTCGACTTTTTCAGGGTTTCTCACCAGCTTCCAGGTCCTACTGCGTGATTTTCTTATTTTTTGACTTTTTTTTCAGGGTTTCTCACCATATTCTGGGTCCTACTGCATGATTTTCTCATTTTTCGACATTTTCAGGGTTTCTCACCACATTCCAAGTCCTAGAGTGTGATATTCTCATTTAAGACTTTTTCAGTGTTTCTCACCATATTCCAGGTACTCCTGCATGCTTTTCTCATTTTTCGACTTTTTCAGGGTTTCTCACCATATTCCAAATCCTACAGTGTGATTTTTCATTTTTTGACTTTTTCAGGGTTACTCATCTTATTCCAAGCCACACCCATCTTTAAATTTTTAGAAGAAAATGTGAGGCTGTGTTTATATACATCATATGCAGATCGTAAGAGGGATTTAGATTCTCCAGAATCTGACACCCTCTTCTGGAGTGTCTAAAGATAGCTACAGTTTACTTATATCTAATAAATAAATAAATAAATAAATAAATAAATAAATATATAAATAAACATTTTTTTAAAAAGGATAAGAAAGAAAGAAAGACCAGGCAGGCCTGCCATCCTTATCTCTGTCTGTCTGTCTGTCTGTCTGTCTGTCTGTCTGTCTGATACCCTGGAACTGGAGAAGGGCCACCATATAGTTGCTGGTAGTTGATCCCAGATTCTCTAGAAGAGGAGACAATGCTGTTAATTGTTTTGTTTTGTTTTTCACTGTTTTTTTTTTATTACATATTTTCCTCAATTACATTTCCAATGCTATCCCAAAAGTCCCCCATACCTCTCCCCACTTCCCTACCCTCCCATTCTTCTCAGTGGCCCCACACATCTTTAAATTTTTAGAAGTATACGTGAGTCTGTGTTTATGTACATAATATGCAGGCCAAAAGAGGGATTTAGATTCTCCAGAATCTGACACCGTCTTCTGGAGTGTCTGAAGACAGCTAGAGTGTACTTATATCTAATAAATACATAAATAAAAAATAAGCAAACATTTTTTCAAAAGGATAAGAAAGAAAGAAAGACCAGGCAAGCCTGCCATCCTTATCTCTGTCTGTCTGTCTGACAGTCTGTCTGATGCCCTGGAACTGGAGGTGGGCCACTATATAGTTGCTGATAGTTGATACCAGGTTCTATGGAAGTGGAGACAGTGATGGTAATTGTTGAGCCCTTTCAGTGGTCCCACCAATCTTTAAATTTTTAGAAGTATATGTGAGGCTGTGTTTATGTACATCATATGCAGACCATAAGAGGGATTAAGATTCTCCAGAATCTGAAACCCTCTTCTGGAGTGTCTGAAGGCAGCTACAGTGTACTTATATCTAATAAATACATAAATAAATAAATAAATAAATAAATAAATAAATAAATAAACATTTTTTTTAAAGGATAAGAAATAAAGAAAGACCAGGCAGGCCTGGCATCCTTATCTCTGTCTGTCTGTCTGTCTGTCTTTCTGATCCACTGGAACTGGAGATGGGCCACAATATAGTTGCTGGTAGTTGATCCCAGGTTCTCTGGAAGAGGAGACAATGCTGTTAATTGTTGAGCCCTTTCAGTGGCCCCACACATCTTTAAATTTTTGGAAGTAAATGTGAGTCTGTGTTTATGTACATCATATGCACACCATAAGAGGGATTTAGATTATCCAGAATCTGACACCCTCTCCTGGAGTGTCTGAAGACCGCTAAAGTGTACTTATATTTAATAAATACATAAATAAATAAATAAACATTTTTAAAAAGGATGAGAAAGAAAAAAACCAGGCAGGCCTGCCACCCTTGTCTGTCTGTCTGTCTGTCTTTCTGTCTGATACCTTAGAACTGGAGATGAGCCACCATATAGTTGCTGGTAGTTGATCCCAGGTTGTCTGGAAGAGGAGATAATGCTGTTAATTGTTGAGCCCTTTCAGTGACCCCATACATCTTTAAATTTTTGAAGTATATGTGAGGCTGTGTTTATGTACATCATATACAGACCATAAGAGGGATTTAGATTCTCCAGAATCTGACACCATCTTCTGGAGTGTCTGAAGACAGACACAGTGTACTTATATCTAATAAATAAATAAATAAATAAATAAATACATAAATAAATAAATATATAAATAAACATTTTTTAAAAAGGATAAGAAAGAAAGAAAGACCAGGGAGGCCTGCCTTCCTTATCTCTGTCTCTCTGTCTGTCTGTCTGTCTATCTGTCTGATACCCTGGAACTGGAGATGGGCCACCATATAGGTGCATGAAGTTGAACCCAGGTTCTCTGGAAGAGGAGACAATGCGGTTAATTGTTGACCCCTTTCAGTGGCTCCACCCATCTGTAAATTTTTAGAAGTATATGTGAGGCTGTGTTTATGTACATCATATGCAGACCATAAGAGGGATTTAGATTCTCCAGAATCTGACACCCTCTTCTGGAGTGTCTGAAGATAGCTACAGTGTACTTTTATCTAATAAATACATAAATAAGTAAATAAACATTTCTTAAAAAGGATAAGAAAGAAAGACCAGGCAGGCCTGCCATCGTTATCTCTATATGTCTGTCTGTCTGTCTCTCTGTCTGATCCTCTGGAACTGGAGATGGGCCACCATATAGTTGCTGGTAGTTGATCCCAGGTTCTCTGGAAGAGGAGACAATGCTGTTAATGGTTGAGCCCATACAGTGGCCCCACACATCTTTAATTTTTGGAAGTAAATGTGAGTCTGTGTTTATGTACATCATATTCAGACCATAAGAGGGATTTAGATTCTCCAGAATCTGACACCTTCTTCCTGATGTCTGAAGACAGCTACAGTGTACTTATATCTAATAAATACATAAATAAATAAATAAACATTTCTTAAAAAGGATAAGAAAGAAAGAAAGACAAAGCAGGCCTGCCATCCTTATCTCTATCTGTCTGTATGTCTGTCTCTCTGTCTGATCCCCTGGAACAGGAGATGGGCCACAGTATAGTTGCTGGTAGTTGATCTCAGGTTCTCTGGAAGTGGAGACAATGCTGTTAATTTTTGAGCCGTTCAGTGGCAACACCCATCTTTAATTTTTAGAAGTAAATGTGAGGCTGTGTTTATGTACATCATATGCAGACAATAAGAGGGATTTAGATTCTCCAGAATCTGACACTCTCTTCTGGAGTGTCTGAAGACAGCTACAGTGTACTTATATCTAATAAATACATAAATAAATAAATAAATAAATAAGCATTATTAAAAAGGATAAGAAAAAAAGAAAGACCAGGAAGGCCTGCCATCCTTATCTCTGTCTGTCTGTCTGTCTGTCTGATACCCTGGAACTGGAGTGGGCCACCATATAGTTGCTGGTAGTTGATCCCAGATTCTCTGCAAGAGGAGACAAGGCTGTAAATTTTTGAGCCCTTTCAGTGGCACCACCCATCTTTAAATTTTTAGAAGTATTTGTGAGGCTGTGTTTATGTACATCATATGCAGACCATAAGAGGGATTTACATTCTCCAGAATCTGATCCCTCTTCGGAGTGTCTGAAGACAGCTACAGTGTACTTATATCTAATAAATACATAAATAAATAAATAAACATGTTTTAAAAAGGATAAGAAAGAAAGAAAAACCAGGCAGGCCTGCCATCCTTGTCTGTTTGTCTGTCTGTCTGTCTGATCCCCTGAAACTGGAGATGGGCCACCATATTTTTGCTGGTACTTGATCCCAGGTTCTCTGGAAGAGGAGACAATGCTGTTAATTGTTGAGCCCTTACAGTGGCCCCACCCATCTTTAAATTTTTAGAAGTATATGTGAGGCTGTGTTTATGTACATCATATGCAGACCATAAGAGGGATTTAGATTCTCCAGAATCTGACACACTCTTCTGGAGTGTCTGAAGACAGCTACAATGTACTTATATCTAATAAATACATAAATAAAGAAATAAACATGTTTTAAAAAGGATAAGTAAGAAAGAAAGACCAGGCAGGCCTGCCATCCTTATCTCTGTCTGTCTGTCTGTCTGTCTGATCCCCGGGAACTGGAGATGGGCTACCTTATAGTTGCTGGTAGTTGATCCCAGGTTCTCTGGAAGAGGAGACAATGCTGTTAATTGTTGAGCCCTTTCAGTGGCCCCACCCATCTTTAAATTTTTAGAAGTATATGTGAGGCTGTGTTTTTGTACATCATATGCAGACCATAAGAGGGATTTAGATTCTCCAGAATCTGACACACTCTTCTGGAGTGTCTGAAGACAGCTACAGTGTACTTATATCTAATAAATAAATAAATAAATAAATAAATAAATAAATAAATAAATGAACATTTTTAAAAGGGATAAGGAAGAAAGAAAAACCAGGCAGGCCTTCTATCCTTGTCTGTCTTTCTCTCTGTCTGTCTGTCTTGCCTAGCCCCTTGCGTAGCCTAGCCTAGCCCCTTGCCTTGCCTAGCCTAGCCCAGCCCTGCCTTGCCTAGCCCTGCCTATCCCTGTCTTTAACCAGGCTGGCCTCGAAGTCAGAAACTGACTGCTTCTGCCTCCAGAGTGCTCTCATTAAGAGCTCAAGCCACCACTGACTGTTGGGTTTTCTAAGTCTTACATAGGTATGGTCTGTTTCTCAGCTGTGAAACCCTAATTAACACATGTAGTCTGTCCTAGGTCAGCCATAGCTACAGACTGAGGCCTTTTCTAAAACAAAACAAAAGAAAACAAAAAATAGAAATAATAAAATAAATAAATTAAGCAACCACATGATAACTTTTCTTTCTTTCAATGATACTCAGAGCTTGAAGCAGTTCACCCATGAGACCTCAGCTCTGGACATTGAGGCTGTTTCCCTAACAAGTATTATGGCTGAACCTGAGGGGTTCTACTGCTGATTTGTGTCCCCCTCTTTAAAAAAATAGTTGTTTTCAAAGGCTGCAGGTTCTTAGCCCTGTTCCTTGTTACAGTTGAGTCACAGCCCTGAAAGTTCAGTGGTAGTTAAAGGCACTGAGAAGGGCTTCCTCTAGACATCAAAGACCAAGTCTTTGTTATTAAAAAGTTAATCTGGATTGCCCCACCCCCTGGCATCCTTAGAATTCCTAGAAAGGAAGGCAGGGACCTGGGCAGAAGGGTGCAAGTCTACTGCTGTTTGTAAGTGGTAACAGAAAGCTTTCTCTTTTTGGTACCCTACCCCAAGTTACACTGTCACTTCTTTTTCCTAGTTCTTGTTTTGTCGGTTTATTCTCAACATAGACCCTTTTCCTTCCTAACCTTGGCTGTCCTGAACCTTACTGTCCTTGAACTCAGTGATTTGCCTGTCTTGCTGGGATGAAACTGTGAGCTACCATCCAGAAGGAAGCACCCTGCTGAGGTTAGATTGGGGTCTCTTCCATTTTCCTCTATGAACATGCATATGGCAGGCCTGTTCTTTCTTTTTTACTTTTCCTTTTCTTTTTAAAGATTTATATATTTATTATATTTAAGTATGCTGTAGCTATCTTCAGACAGTCCAGAAGAGGGTGTCAGATTCTGAAGAATCTAAATCATTCCTATTGTCTGCATATGATGTATATAAACACAGCCTCACATATACTCAAAAAAAAAAAAAGAAAGAAAGATGTGGCTACAGAGAGGGCTCAACAATTAAGAGCATTGTCTCCTCTTCCAGAGAACCTGGGCTCAATTACCAGTATTATATATGGTGGCCCATCTCCAGTTCCAGGGGATCTAATACTCTGTTCTGGAGTCTGTGGGCACAGCATACACATGCAAAACATTCTTACACAATCATTGAGAGAGGAGAGAGAGGGGTTGAGAGAGAGGGGAGGTAATCATACCTCCTGACGAGTTTGAAGACCTGAGCTTCATCACTCACACAAATAAATAAATGCAAAATATTTTTAAAAAATAAACTCTGCCATTGCCCTTTAAAAATTCCTAGAAAACAAGTTTTATAAGCAACAGTTATATTTACTATATCTAAAGTACAGTCATGAGCATATTCTCTAAATAGAAAAAGGCCTGTTAGTCTTAGAAATGGAAAAGACAAACCAAGGAAGGTTTGCAATTACATAATGAGGCAGCTCAGCCCAGCTCTTAGGTTGGAAATAAGACTGGAGAATAGGATACACCTGAAGACAGCCAGCCATTGCTTTTTGTTTTGGAGGCTGAAAGGATACACCTGAAGACAGCCAATGCTGTGTGATGGTGATCTGGTATTTTTTTTTTTAATTTTTAAAAACTTTAACACTTTTTATAAAACCTTTTTCTTTCTTTCTTTCTTTCTTTCTTTCTTTCTTTCTTTCTTTCTTTCTTTCTTTCTTTCTTTCTTCCTTTCTTTCTTTCTGTCTTTCTTTCTTTCCCTAGCCTACCCTAGCCTACCCTGGCCTACCCTAGCCTACCCTAGCCTACCCTAGCCTACCCTAGCTTACCCTAGCCTACCCTAGCCTACCCTAGCCTACCCTAACCTTCCCTAGCCTACCCTAGCCTACCCTAGCCTACCCTAGCCTTGCCTAGCCTACCCTAGCCTTCCCTAGCCTTCCCTAGCCTTCCCTAGCCTTCCCTAGCCCTGCCTAACCCTGTCTTTCACCAGGGTGGCCTCGAACTCAGAAACTGACTGCCTATGCCTACAGAGTGCTCTCATTAAGAGCTTGAGCCACCACTGAAGGTATGCAGACCATAAGAGGGATTTAGATTTTCCTGAATTTGACACCCTCTTCTTGAGTGTTTGAAGACAGCTACTGTGTACTTATATCTAATAAATACATAAATAAATAATTAAATAAACATTTTTTAAAAGGATAAGAAAGAAAGAAAAGGCAGGCCTGCCCTCCTTAGCTCTGTCTGTCTGTCTGTCTGTCTGATCCCTGAGAAATGGAGATGGGACACCATATAGTTGCTGGTAGTTGATCCCAGGTTCTCTGGAAGAGGAGACAATGCTGTTAATTGTTGAGCTTTTTCAGTGGCCCCACCCTTCTTTAAATTTTTGAAGTATATGTGAGGCTCTCTTTAGGTACACCATGTGCAGACCATAAGAGGGATTTAGATTATCCAGAATCTGACACCCTCTTCTGGAGTGTCTGAAAACAGCTACAGTGTACTTATATCGAATAAATAAATAAATAAATAAATAAATAAATAAATAAATAAATAAATAAATAAACATTTTTTAAAAAGGATAAGAAAGAAAGAAGACCTGGCAGGCCTGCCATCCTTATCTCTGTCTGTTTGTCTGTCTGTCTGTCTGTCTGATCCTCTGATACTGGATATGGGCCACCATATAGTTGCTGGTAGTTGATCCCAGGTTCTATGGAAGAGGAGACAATGCTGTTAATTGTTGAGACCTTTCAGTGGTCCCACCCATCTTTAAATTTTTAGAAGTATATGTGAGGCTGTGTTTATGTACATCATATGCAGACCATAAGAGGGATTTAGATTCTGCAGAATCTGACACCTTCTTCTGGAGTGTCTGAAGACAGCTACAGTGTACTTATATCTAATAAATACATAAATAAATAAATAAGTAAACATTTTTTCAAAAGGATAAGAAAGAAAGAAAGACCAGGCAGGCCTGCCATCCTTATATCTGTCTGTCTGTCTGTCTTTCTGATCCTCTGGAACTGGAGATGGGCCACCATATAGTTGCTGGTAGTTGATCCCAGGTTCTCTGGAAGAGGAGATAATGCTGTTAATTGTTGAGCCCTTTCAGTGGCCCCACCTTTCATTAAAATTTTTGAAGTATATCTGAGGCTGTGTTTATGTACATCATATGCAGACCAGAAGATGGTTTTAGATTTTTCAGAATCTTACACCGTCTACTGGAGTTTCTGAAGACAGCTACAGTGTACTTATATCTAATAAATACATAAATAAATAAATTAATAAATAAATAAACATTTTTTATAAAGGATAAAAAAGAAAGAAAAATCAGGCAGGCCTGCCATCCTTATCTCTGTCTGTCTGTCTGTCTGTCTGTCTGAACCTCTGGAACTGCATATGGGCCACCATATATTTGCTGTTAGTTTTTCCCAGGTTCTCTGGAAGAGGAGACAATGCTGTTAATTGTTGAGCCCTTTCAGTGGCCCCACCCATCTTTAAATGTTTAGAAGTATTTGTGAGGCTGTGATTATGTACATCATATGCAGACCATAAGAGGGATTTAGATTCTCCAGAATCTGACACCCTTTTCTGGACTGTCTGAAGACAGCTACAGTGTACTTATATCAAATAAATACATAAATAAATAAATAAATAAATAAATAAATAAATAAATAAACATTTTTTAAAGAGGATAAGTAAGAAAGAAAGACCTGGCAAGCCTGCCATCCTTATCTCTGTCTGTCTGTCTGTCTGTCTGTCTGTCTGATCCCCTGGAACTGCAGATGGTCCACCATATAGTTGCTGGTAGTTGATCCCAGGTTCTCTGGAAGAGTAGACAATGATGTTAATGGTTGAGCCCTTTCAGTGGTCCCACCCATCTTTAAATTTTTATAATTATATGTGAGGCTGTGTTTATGTACATCATATGCAGACCATAAGAGGGATTTAGATTCTCCAGAATCTGACACCCTCTTCTGGAGTGTCTGAAGACAGCTACAGTGTACTTATATCTAATAAATACATAAATACATAAAAAAATAAATAAATAAACATTTTTAAAACAGGATAAGAAAGAAAGAAAGACCAGGCAGGCCTGCCATTCTTATCTCTGTCTGTCTGTCTGTCTGTCTGTCTGACAGTCTGTCTGATCCCCTGGAACTGGAGGTGGGCCACTATATAGTTGCTGATAGTTGATCCCAGGTTCTCTGGAAGTGGAGACAGTCATGGTAATTTTTGAGCCCTCTCAGTGGCCCCACACATCTTTAAATTTTTAGAAGTATACGTGAGTCTGTGTTTATGTACATCATATGCAGGCCATAAGAGGGAATTAGATTCTCCAGACTCTGACACCCTCTTCTGGAGTGTCTGAAGACAGCTAGAGTGTACTTATATCTAATAAATACATAAATAAATAAATAAGTAAACATTTTTTCAAAAGGATAAGAAAGAAAGAAAGACCAGGCAGGCCTGCCATCCATATCTCTGTCTGTCTGTCTGTCTGTCTGTCTGTCTGTCTGTCTGATCCCCTGGAACTGTAGATGGGCCACCATATAGTTGCTGGTAGTTGAGCCGAGGTTCTCTGGAAGAGGAGACAATGCTGTTCATTGTTGAGCCCTTTCAATGTCCCCACCCATCTTTAAATATTTAGAACTGTATGTTAGGCTGTGTTTATGTACTTCATATGCAGACCATAAGAGGGATTTAGATTCTCCAGAATCTGACACCCTTTTCTGGACTGTCTGAAGACAGCTACAGTGTACTTATATCTAATAAATAAATAAATAAATAAATAAATAAATAAATAAATAAATAAATAAATAAACATTTTTTAAACAGGATAAGTAAGAAAGAAAGACATGGCAGGCCTGCCATCCTTATCTCTGTCTGTCTGTCTGTCTGGCTGTCTGTCTGATCCCCTGGAACTGCAGATGGGCCACCATATAGTTGCTGATAGTTGATCCCAGGTTCTCTGGAAGAGGAGACAATGATGTTAATTGTTGAGCCCTTTCAGTGGTCTCACCCATCTTTAAATTTTTAGAATTATATGTGAGGCTGTGTTTATGTACATCATATGCAGACCATAAGAAGGATTTAGATTCTCCAGTATCTGACACCCTCTTCTGGAGTGTCTGCAGACAGCTACAGTGTACTTATATCTAATAAATAAATAAATAAATAAATAAATAAATAAATAAATAAATATTTTTTCAAAAAATAAGAAAAAAAGAAAGACCAGGCAAACCTGCCATCCATATCTCTGTTTGTCTGTCTGTCTGTCTGTCTGTCTGATCCCAGGGAACTGGAGATGAGCCACCATATAGTTGCTGGTCGTTGATCCCAGGTTCTCTGGAAGAGGACATAATGCTTTTAATTGTTGAGCCCTTTCAGTGGCCCCACCCTTCATTAAATTTTTAGAAGTATATCTGAGGCTATGTTTATGTATATCATATGCAGACCAGAAGATGGTTTTAATTTCTTCAGAATCTGACACCCTCTACTGGAGTGTCTGAAGACAGCTACAGTGTACTTATATCTAATAAATACATAAATAAATTAATTAATAAATAAATAAACATTTTTTAAAAAGGATAAGAAAGAAAGAAAAATCAGGCAGGCCTGCCATCCTTATCTCTGTCTGTCTGTCTGTCTGTCTGTCTGATCCTCTGGAACTGGATATGGGCCACCATATATTTGCTGGTAGTTTTTCCCAGGTTCTCTGGAAGAGGAGACAATGCTGTGAATTGTTGAGCCCTTTCAGTGGCCCCAACCATCTTTAAATTTTTAGAGGTAAATGTGAGGCTGTATTTATGTACATCATATGCAGACCCTAAGAGTGATTTAAATTCTTCAGAATCTGACACCCTCTTCTGGAGTGTCTGAAGACAGCTATAGTGTACTTATATCTAATAAATACATAAATAAATAAATAAATAAATAAATAAATAAATAAACATTTTTTAATCAGGATAAGTAAGAAAGAAAGACCAGGCAGGCCTGCCTTCCTTATCTCTGTCTGTCTGTCTGTCTGATCCCCTGGAACTGCAGATGGGCCACCATATAGTTGCTGGTAGTTGATCCCAGGTTCTCTGGAAGAGGAGACAATGCTGTTAATTGTTGAGCCCATTCAGTGGCCCCACCCATCTTTAAATTTTTAGAAGTATACTTGAGTCTGTGTTTATGTACATCATATGCAGAACATAAGAGGTATTAGTTTCTCCAGAATCTGACACCCTCTTCTGGAATGTCTGAAGAAAGCTACAGTGTACTTATATCTAATAAATAAATAAATTAATTAATTAATTAATTAATTAATTAATTAATTAATTAATAAGTAAACATTTTTTCAATTGGATAAGAAAGAAAGAATGACCAGGCAGGCCTGCCATCCTCATCTCTGTCTGTCTGTCTGTCTATCTATATGATCCTTTGGAACTGAAGATAGGCCACCATATAGTTGTTGGTAGTTGATCCCAGGTTCTCTGGAAGAGGAGTCAGTGCTGTTAATTGTGAGCCCTTTCAGTGGCCCCACCCATCTTTAAATTTTTAGGAGTATATGTGCGGCTGTGTTTATGTACATCATATGCAGACCATAAGAGGGATTTAGAATCTCCAGAATCTGACACCCTCTCTGGAGTGTCTGAACAGCTACAGTGTACTTATATCTAATAAATACATAAATAAATAAATAAATAAATAAATAAATAAATAAATAAACATTTTTTAAAAAGATAAGAAAGAAAGAAAGACCTGGCAGGCCTGCCATCCTATCTCTGTCTGTCTGTCTGTCTGTCTGTCTGTCTGTCTGTCTTTTCCTCTGGTACTGGAAATGGGCCAGCATATAGTTGCTGGTAGTTGATCCCAGGTTCTCTGAAAGAGGAGACAATGCTGTTAATTGTTTACCGCTTTCAGTGGCGCCACTCATCTTTAAATTTTTAGAAGTAATTTTGAGGCTGTGTTTATGTACATTATATTCAGACCATAAGAGTGATTTAGATTCTCCAGAAGCTTGCACCCTCTTCTGGAGTGTCTGAAGACACTACAGTGTACTTATATATAATAAATACATGAATAAATAAATAAGTAAACATTTTTTAAAAAGGATAAGAAAGAAAGAAAGACCAGGCAGGCCTGCCATCCTTATCTCTGTCTGTGTGTCTCTCTGTCTGGCTGTCTGATCCCCTGGAACTGGAGATGGGCCACCATATAGTTGCTGGTAGTTGATCCCAGGTTCTCTGGAAGAGGAGACAACGCTCTTAATTGTTGAGCCCTTTCAGTGGCCCCACCCATCTTTAAATTTTTAGAAGTATACTTGAGTCTGTGTTTATGTATATCATATGCAGACCATAAGAGGTATTTAGATTCTCCAGAATCTGACACCCTCTTCTGGAGTGTCTGAGGACAGCTACAGTGTACTTATATCTAATAAATAAATAAATAAATAAATAAGTAAACATTTTTTCAAAAGGATAAAAAAGAAAGAAAGACCAGGCCGGCCTGCCATCCTTATATCTGACTGTCTGTCTGTCTCTCTGATCCCCTGGAACTGGAGATGGGCCACCATATAGTTGCTGGTAGTTAATCAGAGGTTCTCTGGAAGAGGAGACAATGCTGTTAATTGTTGAGCCCTTTCAATGGCCCCACCCATCTTTAAATTTTTAGAAGTATATGTGAGGCTGTGTTTATGTACATCATATGCAGACCATAAGAGGGATTTAGATACTCCAGAATCTGACACCCTCTTCTGAAGTGTGTGAAGACAGCTACATTGTACTTATATCTAATAAATACATACATAAATAAATAAATAAATAAATAAATAAATAAATAAATAAATACATAAACATTTTTTAAAAGGATAAGAAAGAAAGTAAGACCAGGCAGGCCTGCCATCCTTATCTCTGTCTGTCTGTCTGTCTGTCTGACAGTCTGTCTGATCCCCTGGACGTGGAGATGGGCCACTATATACTTGCTGATAGTTGATCCCAGGTTCTCTGGAAGTGGAGACAGTGATGGTAATTGTTGAGCCCTTTCAGTGGTCCCACCCATCTTTAAATTTTTAGAAGTATACTTGAGTCTGTGTTTATGTACATCATATGCAGACCATAAGTGGGATTCAGATTCTCCAGATTCTAACACCCTCTACTGGAGAGTCTGAAGACAGCTACAGTGTACCTATATCTAATAAATAAATAAATAAATAAATAAATAAATAAATAAATAAACATTTTTTATAAAGGATAAGAAAGAAAGAAAGACCAGGCAGGCCTGCCTTCCTTATCTCTGTTTGTCTGTCTGTCTGTCTGTCGTTCTGATCCCATGGAACTGGGGATGGGCCACCATATAGTTGTTGGTAGTTGACCCAGGTTCTCTGGAAGAGGAGACAACGCTGTTAATTGTTGAGCCCTTTCAGTGGCCCCACCCATCTTTAAATTTTTAGAAGTATACATGAGTCTGTGTTTATGTACATCATATGCAGACCATAAAAGGGATTTAGATTCTCCAGAATCTGACACACTTTTCTGGAGTGTCTGAAGACAGCTAGTGTACTTATATCTAATAAATAAATAAATAAATAAATAAATAAATAAATAAGTAAACATTTTTTCAAAAGGATAAGAAAGAAAGAAAGACCAGGCAGGCCTGCCATCCTTATCTCTGACTGTCTGTATGTCTGTCTGTCTGATCTCCTGGAACTGGAGATGGGCCACCATATAGTTGCTGGTAGTTGATCCGAGGTTCTCTGGAAGAGGAGACAATGCTGTTCATTGTTGAGCCCTTTCAATGGCCCCACCCATCTTTAAATGTTTAGAACTGTATGTGAGGCTCTGTTTATGTACATCATATGCAGGCCATAAGAGGGATTTAGATTCTCCATAATCTGACACCCTCTTCTGGAGTGTCTGAAGACAGCTACAGTGTACTTATATATAATAAATAAATAAATAAATAAATAAATAAATAAATAAACATTTTTTTAATTAAATGATAAGAAAAAAAGAAAGACCAGGCAGGCCTGCCATCCATATCTCTGTTTGTCTGTCTGTCTGTCTGTCTGATCCCTGGGAACTGGAGATGAGCCACCATATAGTTGCTGGTAGTTGATCCCAGGTTCTCTGGAAGAGGAGACAATGCTGTTAATTGTAGAGCCCTTTTAGTGGCCCCACCCTTCATTAAATTTTTAGAAGTATATCTGAGGCTGTGTTTATGTACATCATATGCAGACCAGAAGATGGTTTTAGATTCTTCAGAAACTGACACCCTCTACTGGAGATCTTAAGACAGCTACAGTGTACTTATATCTAAAAAATACATAAATAAATAAATTAATAAATAAATAAACATTTTTTAAAAAGGATAAGGAAGAAAGTAAAATCAGGCAGTCCTGCCATCCTTATCTCTGTCTGTCTGTCTGTCTGATCCTCTGGAACTGGATATGGGCCACCATATATTTGCTGGTAGTTTTTCCCAAGTTCTCTGGAAGAGGAGACAATGATGTTAATTGTTCAGTCCTTTCAGTGGCCACAGCCATCTTTAAATTTTTAGAAGTAAATGTGAGGCTGAATTTATGTACATCATATGCAGATCATAAGAGTGATTTAAATTCTCCAGAATCTGACACCCTCTTCTGGAGTGTCTGAAGACAGCTACAGTGTACTTATATCTAATAAATAAATAAATAAATAAATAAATAAATAAATAAATAAATAAATAAATAAACATTTTTTAAAAGGATAAGAAAGAAACAAAGACCTGGCAGGCCTGCCATCCTTATCTCTGTCTGTCTTTCTGTCTGTCTGTCTGATACTCTGGTACTGGATATGGGCCACCATATAGTTGCTGGTAGTTTATCCAAGGTTCTCTGGAAGAGGAGACAATGCTGTAAATTGTTGAGCCCTTTCAGTGGCCCCACCCTTCATTAAATTTTTAGAAGTATATCTGAGGCTGTGTTTATGTACATCATAATCAGACCATAAGAGTGATTTAGATTCTCCAGAAACTGACACCCTCTTCTGTAGTGTCTGAAGACAGCTACAGTGTACTTATATCTAATAAATACATAAATAAATAAATAAACAAATAAATAAATAAATAAATAAATAAATAAATAAACATTTTTTAAAAAGGATAAGACAGAAAGAAAGACCAGGCAGGCCTGCCACCCTTATCTCTGTCTGTCTGTCTGTCTGTGTGAAACCCTGGAACTGGAAGTGGGCCACCATATAGTTGCTGGTAGTTTATCCAAGGTTCTCTGGAAGAGGAGACAGTGCTTTTAAATGTTGAGCCCTTTCTGTAGCCCCACCCATCTTTCAATTTTTAGAAGTATATGTGAGGCTGTGTTTATGTACATCATATGCAGACCATAAGAGGGATTTAGATTCTCCAGAATCTGACACCCTCTTCTGGAGTGTCTGAAGACAGCTACAGTTTACTTATATCTAATAAATACATACATAAATAAATAAATGAATAAATAAATAAATAAATAAACATTTTTTAAAAAGGATAAGAAAGTAAGAAAGACCAGGCAGGCCTGCCACCCTTATCTCTGTCTGTCTGTCTGTCTGTCTGTCTAATACCCTGGAACTGTAGATTGGCCACCATAGTGTTGCTGGTAGTTGATTCCAGGTTCTCTGGAAGAGGAGACAATGCTGTTAATTGTTGAGCCCTTTCATTGGCCCCACCCATCTTTAAATATTTAGAAGTATATGTGAGGCTGTGTTTATGTACATCATATGCAGACCATAAATGTGATTTAGATTCTCCAGAATCTGACACCCTCTTCTGGAGTGTCTGAAGACAACTACAGTGTACTTATATCAAATAAATAAATAAATAAATAAATAAATAAATAAATAAATAAATAAATAAATAAATAAACATTTTATAAACAGGATAAGAAAGAAAGAAAGACCAGGCAGGCCTGCCATCCTTATCTCTGTCTCTCTGTCTGTCTGTCTACAGTCTGTCTGATCCCCTTGGACTCGAGATGGGCCACCATATAGTTGCTGGTAGTTGATCCCAGGTTCTCTGGAAGAGGAGACAATGCTGTTAATTGTTGAGCCCTTTCAGTGGCCCCACCCATCTTTAAATTTTTAGAAGTGTATGTGAGGCTGTGTTTATGTACATGATATGCAGACCATAAGAGGGATTTAGATTTTCCAGAATCTGACACCCTCTTCTGGAGTGTCTGAAGACAGCTAATGTGTACTTATATCTAATAAACACATAAATAAATAAATAAACATTTTTTAAAAAGTATAAGAAAGAAAGAAAGACCAGGCAGGCCTCCATATTTATGTGTGTCTCTCTGTCTGTCTGTGTGATACACTGGAACTGGAGATGGGCCACCATATAGTTGCTGGTAGTTTATCTAAGGTTCTCTGGAAGAGGAGACAATTCTGTTAATTGTTGAGCCCTTTCTATGGCCAACCCATCTTTAAATTTTTAGAAGTATATGTGAGGCTGTTTTTATGTACATCATATGCAGACCATAAGAGGGATTTAGATTTTCCAGAATCTGACACCCTCTTCCTGAGTGTCTGAAGACAGCTACAGTTTACTTATATCTAATAAATACATAAATAAATAAATGAATGAATGAATAAATAAATAAATAAATAAATAAATAAATAAATAAATAAATAAACATTTTTAAAAAGGATAAGAAAGTAAGAAAGACCAGGCAGGCCTGCCACCCTTATCTCTGTCTGTCTGTCTGTCTGATTCCCTGGAACTGGAGATGGGCCACCATAGTGTTGCTGGTAGTTTATCCCAGTTTCTCTGGAAGAGGAGCCAATGATGTTAATTGTTGAGCCCTTTCAGTGCCGCCTCCCATCTTTAAATATTTAGAAGTATATGTGAGGCTGTGTTTATGTACATCATATGCAGACCATAAATGTGATTTAGATTCTCCAGAATCTGAAACCCTCTTCTGGAGTGTCTGAAGGCAGCTACAGTGTACTTATATCAAATAAATAAATAAATAAATAAATAAATAAATAAATAAATAAATAAATAAATAAACATTTTTTAAAGAGGATAAGAAAGAAAGAAAGACCAGGCAGGCCTGCCATCCTTATATCTGTCTGTCTGTCTGTCTGTCTGATCCCCTTGGACTCGAGATCGGCCACCATATAGTTGCTGGTAGTTGATCCCAGGTTCTCTGGAAGAGGAGTCAGTGCTGTTAATTGTTGAGCCCTTTCAGTAGCCCAACCCATCTTTAAATTTTCAGAAGTATATGTGAGGCTGTGTTTATGTACATCATATACATACCATAAGAGGGATTTAGATATTCCAGAATCTGACACCCTCTTCTGGCGTGTCTGAAGACAGCTACAGTGTACTTATATCTAATAAATACATAAATAATTAAATAAACATTTTTTTAAAACGATAAGAAAGAAAGAAAGACCAGGCAGGCCTGCCATCCTTATCTCTGTGTGTCTGTCTGTCTGATCCCCTGGAACTGGAGATGGGCCACCATATAGTTGCTGGTACTTGATTTCAGGTTCTCTGGAAGAGGAGACAATGCTGTTAATTGTTGAGGCCTTTCAGTGGCCCCACACATCTTTAAATTTTTAGAAGTATATGTGAGGCTGTGTTCATGTACATCATATGCAGACCATAAGAGGGATTTAGAATCTCCAGAATCTGACACCCTCTCTGGAGTGTCTGAACAGCTACAGTGTACTTATATCTAATAAATACATAAATAAATAAATAAATAAATAAATAAATAAATAAATAAATAAACATTTTTTAAAAAGATAAGAAAGAAAGAAAGACCTGGCAGGCCTGCCATCCTATCTCTGTCTGTCTGTCTGTCTGTCTGTCTGTCTGTCTGTCTTTTCCTCTGGTACTGGAAATGGGCCAGCATATAGTTGCTGGTAGTTGATCCCAGGTTCTCTGAAAGAGGAGACAATGCTGTTAATTGTTTACCGCTTTCAGTGGCGCCACTCATCTTTAAATTTTTAGAAGTAATTTTGAGGCTGTGTTTATGTACATTATATTCAGACCATAAGAGTGATTTAGATTCTCCAGAAGCTTGCACCCTCTTCTGGAGTGTCTGAAGACACTACAGTGTACTTATATATAATAAATACATGAATAAATAAATAAGTAAACATTTTTTAAAAAGGATAAGAAAGAAAGAAAGACCAGGCAGGCCTGCCATCCTTATCTCTGTCTGTGTGTCTCTCTGTCTGGCTGTCTGATCCCCTGGAACTGGAGATGGGCCACCATATAGTTGCTGGTAGTTGATCCCAGGTTCTCTGGAAGAGGAGACAACGCTCTTAATTGTTGAGCCCTTTCAGTGGCCCCACCCATCTTTAAATTTTTAGAAGTATACTTGAGTCTGTGTTTATGTATATCATATGCAGACCATAAGAGGTATTTAGATTCTCCAGAATCTGACACCCTCTTCTGGAGTGTCTGAGGACAGCTACAGTGTACTTATATCTAATAAATAAATAAATAAATAAATAAATAAATAAATAAATAAGTAAACATTTTTTCAAAAGGATAAAAAAGAAAGAAAGACCAGGCCGGCCTGCCATCCTTATATCTGACTGTCTGTCTGTCTCTCTGATCCCCTGGAACTGGAGATGGGCCACCATATAGTTGCTGGTAGTTAATCAGAGGTTCTCTGGAAGAGGAGACAATGCTGTTAATTGTTGAGCCCTTTCAATGGCCCCACCCATCTTTAAATTTTTAGAAGTATATGTGAGGCTGTGTTTATGTACATCATATGCAGACCATAAGAGGGATTTAGATACTCCAGAATCTGACACCCTCTTCTGAAGTGTGTGAAGACAGCTACATTGTACTTATATCTAATAAATACATACATACATAAATAAATAAATAAATAAATAAATAAATAAATAAATAAATAAATAAATAAATACATAAACATTTTTTAAAAGGATAAGAAAGAAAGTAAGACCAGGCAGGCCTGCCATCCTTATCTCTGTCTGTCTGTCTGTCTGTCTGACAGTCTGTCTGATCCCCTGGACGTGGAGATGGGCCACTATATACTTGCTGATAGTTGATCCCAGGTTCTCTGGAAGTGGAGACAGTGATGGTAATTGTTGAGCCCTTTCAGTGGTCCCACCCATCTTTAAATTTTTAGAAGTATACTTGAGTCTGTGTTTATGTACATCATATGCAGACCATAAGTGGGATTCAGATTCTCCAGATTCTAACACCCTCTACTGGAGAGTCTGAAGACAGCTACAGTGTACCTATATCTAATAAATAAATAAATAAATAAATAAATAAATAAATAAACATTTTTTATAAAGGATAAGAAAGAAAGAAAGACCAGGCAGGCCTGCCTTCCTTATCTCTGTTTGTCTGTCTGTCTGTCTGTCGTTCTGATCCCATGGAACTGGGGATGGGCCACCATATAGTTGTTGGTAGTTGACCCAGGTTCTCTGGAAGAGGAGACAACGCTGTTAATTGTTGAGCCCTTTCAGTGGCCCCACCCATCTTTAAATTTTTAGAAGTATACATGAGTCTGTGTTTATGTACATCATATGCAGACCATAAAAGGGATTTAGATTCTCCAGAATCTGACACACTTTTCTGGAGTGTCTGAAGACAGCTAGTGTACTTATATCTAATAAATAAATAAATAAATAAATAAATAAATAAATAAATAAGTAAACATTTTTTCAAAAGGATAAGAAAGAAAGAAAGACCAGGCAGGCCTGCCATCCTTATCTCTGACTGTCTGTATGTCTGTCTGTCTGATCTCCTGGAACTGGAGATGGGCCACCATATAGTTGCTGGTAGTTGATCCGAGGTTCTCTGGAAGAGGAGACAATGCTGTTCATTGTTGAGCCCTTTCAATGGCCCCACCCATCTTTAAATGTTTAGAACTGTATGTGAGGCTCTGTTTATGTACATCATATGCAGGCCATAAGAGGGATTTAGATTCTCCATAATCTGACACCCTCTTCTGGAGTGTCTGAAGACAGCTACAGTGTACTTATATATAATAAATAAATAAATAAATAAATAAATAAATAAATAAATAAATAAATAAACATTTTTTTAATTAAATGATAAGAAAAAAAGAAAGACCAGGCAGGCCTGCCATCCATATCTCTGTTTGTCTGTCTGTCTGTCTGTCTGATCCCTGGGAACTGGAGATGAGCCACCATATAGTTGCTGGTAGTTGATCCCAGGTTCTCTGGAAGAGGAGACAATGCTGTTAATTGTAGAGCCCTTTTAGTGGCCCCACCCTTCATTAAATTTTTAGAAGTATATCTGAGGCTGTGTTTATGTACATCATATGCAGACCAGAAGATGGTTTTAGATTCTTCAGAAACTGACACCCTCTACTGGAGATCTTAAGACAGCTACAGTGTACTTATATCTAAAAAATACATAAATAAATAAATTAATAAATAAATAAACATTTTTTAAAAAGGATAAGGAAGAAAGTAAAATCAGGCAGTCCTGCCATCCTTATCTCTGTCTGTCTGTCTGTCTGATCCTCTGGAACTGGATATGGGCCACCATATATTTGCTGGTAGTTTTTCCCAAGTTCTCTGGAAGAGGAGACAATGATGTTAATTGTTCAGTCCTTTCAGTGGCCACAGCCATCTTTAAATTTTTAGAAGTAAATGTGAGGCTGAATTTATGTACATCATATGCAGATCATAAGAGTGATTTAAATTCTCCAGAATCTGACACCCTCTTCTGGAGTGTCTGAAGACAGCTACAGTGTACTTATATCTAATAAATAAATAAATAAATAAATAAATAAATAAATAAATAAATAAATAAACATTTTTTAAAAGGATAAGAAAGAAACAAAGACCTGGCAGGCCTGCCATCCTTATCTCTGTCTGTCTTTCTGTCTGTCTGTCTGATACTCTGGTACTGGATATGGGCCACCATATAGTTGCTGGTAGTTTATCCAAGGTTCTCTGGAAGAGGAGACAATGCTGTAAATTGTTGAGCCCTTTCAGTGGCCCCACCCTTCATTAAATTTTTAGAAGTATATCTGAGGCTGTGTTTATGTACATCATAATCAGACCATAAGAGTGATTTAGATTCTCCAGAAACTGACACCCTCTTCTGTAGTGTCTGAAGACAGCTACAGTGTACTTATATCTAATAAATACATAAATAAATAAATAAACAAATAAATAAATAAATAAATAAATAAATAAACATTTTTTAAAAAGGATAAGACAGAAAGAAAGACCAGGCAGGCCTGCCACCCTTATCTCTGTCTGTCTGTCTGTCTGTGTGAAACCCTGGAACTGGAAGTGGGCCACCATATAGTTGCTGGTAGTTTATCCAAGGTTCTCTGGAAGAGGAGACAGTGCTTTTAAATGTTGAGCCCTTTCTGTAGCCCCACCCATCTTTCAATTTTTAGAAGTATATGTGAGGCTGTGTTTATGTACATCATATGCAGACCATAAGAGGGATTTAGATTCTCCAGAATCTGACACCCTCTTCTGGAGTGTCTGAAGACAGCTACAGTTTACTTATATCTAATAAATACATACATAAATAAATAAATGAATAAATAAATAAATAAATAAACATTTTTTAAAAAGGATAAGAAAGTAAGAAAGACCAGGCAGGCCTGCCACCCTTATCTCTGTCTGTCTGTCTGTCTGTCTGTCTAATACCCTGGAACTGTAGATTGGCCACCATAGTGTTGCTGGTAGTTGATTCCAGGTTCTCTGGAAGAGGAGACAATGCTGTTAATTGTTGAGCCCTTTCATTGGCCCCACCCATCTTTAAATATTTAGAAGTATATGTGAGGCTGTGTTTATGTACATCATATGCAGACCATAAATGTGATTTAGATTCTCCAGAATCTGACACCCTCTTCTGGAGTGTCTGAAGACAACTACAGTGTACTTATATCAAATAAATAAATAAATAAATAAATAAATAAATAAATAAATAAATAAATAAACATTTTATAAACAGGATAAGAAAGAAAGAAAGACCAGGCAGGCCTGCCATCCTTATCTCTGTCTCTCTGTCTGTCTGTCTACAGTCTGTCTGATCCCCTTGGACTCGAGATGGGCCACCATATAGTTGCTGGTAGTTGATCCCAGGTTCTCTGGAAGAGGAGACAATGCTGTTAATTGTTGAGCCCTTTCAGTGGCCCCACCCATCTTTAAATTTTTAGAAGTGTATGTGAGGCTGTGTTTATGTACATGATATGCAGACCATAAGAGGGATTTAGATTTTCCAGAATCTGACACCCTCTTCTGGAGTGTCTGAAGACAGATAATGTGTACTTATATCTAATAAACACATAAATAAATAAATAAACATTTTTTAAAAAGTATAAGAAAGAAAGAAAGACCAGGCAGGCCTCCATATTTATGTGTGTCTCTCTGTCTGTCTGTGTGATACACTGGAACTGGAGATGGGCCACCATATAGTTGCTGGTAGTTTATCTAAGGTTCTCTGGAAGAGGAGACAATTCTGTTAATTGTTGAGCCCTTTCTATGGCCAACCCATCTTTAAATTTTTAGAAGTATATGTGAGGCTGTTTTTATGTACATCATATGCAGACCATAAGAGGGATTTAGATTTTCCAGAATCTGACACCCTCTTCCTGAGTGTCTGAAGACAGCTACAGTTTACTTATATCTAATAAATACATAAATAAATAAATGAATGAATGAATAAATAAATAAATAAATAAATAAATAAATAAATAAATAAATAAACATTTTTAAAAAGGATAAGAAAGTAAGAAAGACCAGGCAGGCCTGCCACCCTTATCTCTGTCTGTCTGTCTGTCTGATTCCCTGGAACTGGAGATGGGCCACCATAGTGTTGCTGGTAGTTTATCCCAGTTTCTCTGGAAGAGGAGCCAATGATGTTAATTGTTGAGCCCTTTCAGTGCCGCCTCCCATCTTTAAATATTTAGAAGTATATGTGAGGCTGTGTTTATGTACATCATATGCAGACCATAAATGTGATTTAGATTCTCCAGAATCTGAAACCCTCTTCTGGAGTGTCTGAAGGCAGCTACAGTGTACTTATATCAAATAAATAAATAAATAAATAAATAAATAAATAAATAAATAAATAAATAAACATTTTTTAAAGAGGATAAGAAAGAAAGAAAGACCAGGCAGGCCTGCCATCCTTATATCTGTCTGTCTGTCTGTCTGTCTGATCCCCTTGGACTCGAGATCGGCCACCATATAGTTGCTGGTAGTTGATCCCAGGTTCTCTGGAAGAGGAGTCAGTGCTGTTAATTGTTGAGCCCTTTCAGTAGCCCAACCCATCTTTAAATTTTCAGAAGTATATGTGAGGCTGTGTTTATGTACATCATATACATACCATAAGAGGGATTTAGATATTCCAGAATCTGACACCCTCTTCTGGCGTGTCTGAAGACAGCTACAGTGTACTTATATCTAATAAATACATAAATAATTAAATAAACATTTTTTTAAAACGATAAGAAAGAAAGAAAGACCAGGCAGGCCTGCCATCCTTATCTCTGTGTGTCTGTCTGTCTGATCCCCTGGAACTGGAGATGGGCCACCATATAGTTGCTGGTACTTGATTTCAGGTTCTCTGGAAGAGGAGACAATGCTGTTAATTGTTGAGGCCTTTCAGTGGCCCCACACATCTTTAAATTTTTAGAAGTATATGTGAGGCTGTGTTCATGTACATCATATGCAGCCATAAGAGGGATATAGATTCTCCAGAATTTGAGACCCTCTTCTGGAGAGTCTGAAGACAGCTACAGTGTACTTATATCTAATAAATACATGAATAAATAAACAAATAAATAAATAAATAAATAAACAAATAAATAAACATTTTTTAAAAAGGATAAGAAAGAAAGAAAAATCAGGCAGGCCTGCCATCCTTATCTCTGTCTGTCTGTCTGTCTGTCTTATCCCCTGGAACTTGAGATGGGCCACCATATAGTTGCTGGTAGTTGATCCCACGTTCTCTGGAAGAAGAGACAATGCTGTTAATTGTTTAGCTTTTTCAGTGGGCCCACCCATCTTTAAATTTTTAGAAGTATATGCGAGGCTGTGTTTATGTACATCATATGCAGACCATAAGAGGGATTTAGATTCTCCAGAAGATGAGACCCTCTTCTAGAGTGTTTGAAGACAGCTACAGTGTACTTATATCTAATAAATACATAAATAAATAAATAAATAAACATTTTATAAAAAGTATAAGTAAGAAAGAAAGACCAGGCAGGCCTCCATCCTTATCTCTTTCTGTCTGTCTGTCTGTCTGATACCCTGGAACTGCAGATGGGCCACCATATAGTTGCTGGTAGTTGATCCCAGGTTCTCTGGAAGAGGAGACAATGATGTTAATTGTTGAGCCCTTTCAGTGGTCCTACCCATCTTTAAATTTTTAGAAGTATATGTGAGGCTGTGTTTATGTACATCATATGCAGACCATAAGAGGGATTTAGATTCTCCAGAATCTGACACCCTCTTCTGGAGTGTCTGAAGACAGCTACTGTGTACTTATATCTAATAAATACATAAATAAATAATTAAAAAAACATTATTTAAAAAGGATAAGAAAAAAGAAAGACCAGGCTGGCCTGCCACCCTTATCTCTGTCTGTCTGTCTGTCTGTCTGTCTGATACCCTGGAACTGGAGATGGGCCACCATAGTGTTGCTGGTAGTTTATCCCAGGTTCTCTGGAAGAGGAGACAATGCTGTAAATTGTTGAGCCCTTTCAGTGGCCCCACCCATCTTTAAATTTTTAGAAGAAAATGTGAGTCTGTGTTTATGTACATCATATGCAGACCCTAAGAGGGATTTAGATTCTCCAGAATCTGACACCCTCTTCTGCAGTGTCTAAAGACAGCTACAGTGTACTTATATCTAATAAATACATATATAAAAAATAATTTTTTTTAAAAAGGATAAGAAAGAAAGAAAGACCAGGCAGGCCTGCCATCCTTATCTCTGTCTTTCTGTCTGTCTGTTTGATACCCTGGTACTGGAGATGGGCCACCATATAGTTACTGGTAGTTGATCCCAGGCTCTCTGGAAGAGGAGACAATGCTGTTAATTGTTGAGCCATTTCAGTGGCCCAACCCATCTTTGAATTTTTAGAAGTAAAGTTGTGCTGTGTTTATGTACATCATATGCAGACCATAAGAGGGATTTAGATTCTCCAGAATCTGACACCCTCTTCTGGATTGTTTGAAGACAGCTACATTGTACTTATATCTAATAAATACATAAATAAATAAATAAACATTTTTTAAAAAGGATAAAAAAGAAAGAAAGACCAGGCAGTCCTGCCATCCTTATCCTTGTCTCTCTGTCTGTCTGTCTGATAACATGGAACTGGAGATGGGCCACCATAAAGTTGCTGGTAGTTGATCCCAGGATCTCTGATGAGTAGACAATGCTGTTAATTGTTGAGACCTTTCAGTGGCCCCACACATCTTTAAATTTTAAGAAGTATATGTGAGGCTGTGTTTATGTACATCATATGCAGACCATAAGAGGGATATAGATTCTCCAGAATCTGACACCCTCTTCTGGAGTGTCTGAAGATAGCTAAAGTGTACTTATATCTAATAAATACATAAATAAATAAATAAATAAATAAATAAATAAATAAATAAATAAATAAGTAAATAAATAAATAAATAAATAAACAAACATTTTTTAAAAAGAATAAGATAGAAAGAAAGACCAGGCTGGACGGTCATCCTTATCTATGTCTGTCTGTCTGTCTCTCTGTCTGTCTGTCTGTCTGATCTCCTGGAACTGGAGATGGGCCACCATATAGTTGCTGGTAGTTGATCCCAGGTACTCTGAAGAGGAGACAATTCTGTTAATTGTTCAGCCCTTTCAGTGGCCCCACTCATCTTTAAATTTCTAGAAGTAAATGTGATGCTGTGTTTATGTACATCATATTCAGACCGTAAGAGGGATTTAGATTCTCCAGAATCTGACACCGTCTTTTGGAGTGTCTATGACGGATACAGTGTACATATATCTAATAAATACATAAATAAATAAATAAATAAATAAATAAATAAATAAACATTTTTTAAAAAGGATAAGAATAAAAGAAAGACCAGCAGGCCTGCCATCCTTATCTCTGTCTGTCTGTCTGTCTAATCCCCTGGAACTGGAGATGGGCCACCATATAGTTGCTGGTAGTTGATCCCAGGTTTTCTGGAAGAGGAGACAATGCTGTTAATTGTTGAGCGCTTTCAGTGGCCCCACACATCTTGAAATTTTTAGAAGTATATGTGAGTCTGTGTTTATGTACATCATATGCAGACCAAAAGAGGGATTTAGATTCTCCACAATCTGACACCCTCTTCTGGAGTGTCTGAAGACAGCTACAGTGTACTTATATCTAATAAATAAACAAATAAATAAATAAATAAATAAATGAATGAATGAATAAATAAATAAATAAATAAATAAGTAAATAAACAAACATTTTTTAAAAAGGATAAGAAAAAAAGAAAGACCAGCAGGTCTGCCATCCTTATCTCTGTCTGTCTCTCTGTCTGTCTGTCAGTCTGATCCCCTGGAACTGGAATGGGCCCCATATATTTGCTGGTAGTTGATCCGAGGTTCTCTGGAAGAGGAGACAATGCTGTTAATTGTTGAGTCCTTTCAGTGGCCCCACACATCTTTAAATTTTTAGAAGTATATATGAGTCTGTGTTTATGTACATCATATGCAGACCATAAGAGGGATTTAGATTCTCAAGAATCTGACAACATCTTCTGAAGTGTCTGAAGACAGCTACAGTGTACTTATATCTAATAAATACATAAATAAAAAAAAATAAATAAATAAATAAACATTTTTTCAACAGTATAATAAAGAAAGAAAGACCAGGCACGCCTGCCATCCTTATCTCTGTCTGTCTGTCTGTCTGTCTGATCCCCTGGAACTGGAGATGGGCCACCATATAGTTGCTGGTAGTTCATCCCAGGTTCTCTGGAAGAGGAGACAATGCTGTTAATTGTTGAGCCCTTTCTTTAGTGACCCCACCCATCTTTAAATTTTTAGAAGTATATGTGAGGCTGTGTTTATGTACATCATATGCAGACCATAAGAGGGATTTAGATTCTCCAGAATCTGACACCCTCTTCTGGAGTGTCTGAAGACAGCTACAGTGTACTTATATCTAAAAAATACATAAATAAATAAATAAATAAACATTTTTTAAAAAGGATAAGAAAGAAAGAAAGACCAGGCAGGCCTGCCATCCTTATCTCTGTCTTTCTGTCTGTCTGTTTGTCTGTCTGATCCCCTGAAACTGGAGATGGGCCAACATATAGTTGCTGGTAGTTGATCCCAGGTTCTCTGGAAGAGGAGACAATGCTGTTAATTGTTGGTTCCTTTCAGTGGCCCCAACCATCTTTAAATTTTTAGAAGAATATGTGAGGCTGTGTTTATGTACATCATATGCAGAACATAAATGGGATTTACGTTCTGCAGAATCAAACACCCTCTTCTGGAGTGTCTGAAGATAGCTATAGTGTACTTATATCTAATAAATACATAAATAAATAAATAAACCTTTTTAAAAATGATAAGAAAGAAAGAAAGACCAGGCAGGCCTGCCATCCTTATCTCTGTCTGTCTGTCTGTGTGTCTGTCTGATCGCCTGGAACTGGAGATGGTCCACCATATAATTACTGGTTATTGATCCCAGGTTCTCTGGAAGAGGAGACAATGCTGTTAATTGTTGATCCCTTTTAGTGGCCCCACCCATCTTTAAATTTTTAGAAATATATGTGAGGCTGTGTTTATGTACATCATATGCAGACCATAAGAGGGATTTAGATTCTCCAGAATCTGACAACCTCTTCTGGAGTGTCTGAAGACAAGTATTGTGTACTTATATCTAATAAATACATTAAAAATAAATAAATAAATAAATAAATAAATAAATAAATAAATAAAAATAAATAAATAAACATTTTTTTTAAACGGAGAAGAAAGAAAGAAAGACCATGCTGGCCTGCCATCCTTATCACTTTCTGTCTGTCTGTCTGTCTGTCTGATCCCCTGTAACTGGAGATGGGACACCATATAGTTGCTGGTAGTTGATCCCAGGTTCTCTGGAAAAGGAGACAATGCTGTTAATTGTTGAGACCTTTCAGTGGCCCCACCCATCTTTAAATTTTTAGAAGTATATGTGAGGCTATGTTTATGTACATCAAATGCAGACCATAAGAGGGATTTAGATTCTCCAGCATATGACACCCTCTTCTGGAGTGTCTGAAGACAGCTACAGTGTACTTATGGCTAATAAATACTTAAATAAACAAATAAACATTTTTAAATAAGGATAATAAAGAAAGAAAATCCAGGCAGGCCTTCCATCCTTATATCTGTCTGTCTGTCTGTCTGTCTGATTCCCTGGAACTGGAGATGGGCCACCATATAGTTGCTGGTAGTTGATCCAGGTTCTCTGGAAGAGGAGACAATGCTGTTAATTGTTGAGCCCTTTCAGTGGCCCCACACATCTTTAAATTTTTAGAAATATATGTGAGGCTGTGTTATGTACATCATATGCAGACCATAAGAGGTATTTAGATTCTCCAGAATCTGATACCCTCTTCTGGAGTGTCTGAAGACAGCTACAGTGTACTTATATCTAATAAATAAATAAATAAATAAATAAATAAATAAATAAATAAATAAACATTTTTTTAAAAGGATAAGAAAAAAATAAAGACTAGCAGGCCTGCCATCCTTATCTCTGTCTGTCTGTCTGTCTGTCTGTCTGTCTGATCCCCTGGAACTGGAGATGGGCCACCACATAGTTGCTGGTAGTTTAATCCCAGGTTCTCTGGAAGAGGAGACAATGCTGTTAATTGTTGAGCCCTTTCAGTGGCCCCACACATCTTTAAATTTTTAGAAATATATGTGAGGCTGTGTTTATGTACATTGTATGTAGACCATAAGAGGGATTTATATTCTCCAGAATCTGATACCCTCTTCTGGAGTGTCTGAAGACAGCTACAGTGTACTTATATCTAATAAATACATAAATAAATAAATAAATAAACATGTTTTAAAAAGGATAAGAAAGAAAGAAAAACCAGGCAGGCCTGCCATCCTTGTCTGTCTGTCTGTCTGTCTGTCTCTCTGATCCCCTGGATCTGGAGATGGGCCACCATATAGTTGCTGGTAATTGATCCCAGGTTCTCTGGAAGAGGAGACAATGCTGTTAATTGTTGAGCCCTCACAGTTGTCCCACCCATCTTTAAATTTTTAGAAATAAATGTGAAGCTGTTTTTACGTACATCATATGCATATCATAAGAGGGACTTAGATTCTCCAGAATCTGACACCCTCTTCCTGAGTGTCTGAAGACAGCTACAGTGTACTTATATATAATAAATTCAAAAATAAATAAATAAACCTTTTTTAACGGATAAGAAAGAAATAAAAACCAGGAAGGCCTGCCATCCTTGTCTGTATGTCTGTCTGTCTGTCTGATCGCCTGGAACTGGAGATGGGCCACCATATAGTTGCTGGTAGTTGATCCCAGGTTCTCTGGAAGAGGAGACAATGCTGTTAATTTTTGAGCCCTTTCAGTGGCCCCACCCATCTTTAAATTTTTATAAGTATATGTGAGGCTGTGTTCATGTACATCATATGCAGACCATAAGAGGGATTTAGATTCTCCAGAATCTGACACCCTCTTCTGGAGTGTCTGAAGACAGCTACAGTGTACTTATATCGAATAAATAAATAAATAAATAAATAAATAAATAAACATTTTTTAAAAGGATAAGAAAGAATGAAAGACCAGGTAGGCCTGCCATCCTTAACTCTATCTGTCTGTATCTCTGTCTGTCTGTCTGATCCCCTGGAACTGGAGATGGGCCACCATATAGTTGCTGGTAGTTGATCCCAGGTTCTCTGGAAGAGGAGACAATGATGTTAATTGTTGAGCCCTTTCAGTGGTCCTACCCATCTTTAAATTTTTAGAAGTATATGTGAGGCTGTGTTTATGTACATCATATGCAGACCATAAGAGGGATATAGATTCTCCAGAATCTGAAACCCTCTTCTGGAGTGTCTGAAGACAGCTACAGTGTACTTATATCTAATAAATAAATAAATAAATAAATAAATAAATAAATAAATAAATAAATATACATTTTTTAAAAGGGATAAGAAAGAAAGAAAAACCAGGCAGGCTTCCATCCTTGTCTGTCTTTCTCTCTGTCTGTCTGTCTTGCCTAGCCCCTTGCGTTGCCTAGCCTAGCCCCTTGCCTTGCCTAGCCCAGCCCCTTGCCTAGCCTAGCCTAGCCCAGCCCTGCCTTGCCTAGCCCTGCCTATCCCTGTCTTTAACCAGGCTGGCCTCGAACTCAGAAACTGACTGCCTCTGCCTCCAGAGTGCTCTCATTAAGAGCTCGAGCCACCACTGACTGTTGGGTTTTCTAAGTCTTACATAGGTATGGTCTGTTTCTCAACTGTGAAACCCTAATTAACACATGTAGTCTGTCCTAGGTCAGCCATAGCTACAGACTGAGGCCTTTTCTAAAACAAAACAAAAGAAAACAAAAAAATAGAAATAATAAAATAAATAAATTAAGAAACCACATGATATCTTTTCTTTCTTTCAATGATACTCAGAGTTTGAAGCAGTTCACCCATGAGACCTCAGCTCCGGACATTGAGGCTGTTTCCCTAACAAGTATTATGGCTGAACCTGAGGGGTTCTACTGCTGATTTGTGTCCCCCACTTTAAAAAAATAGTTGTTTTCAAAGGCTGCAGGTTCTTAGCTCTGTTCCTTGTTACAGTTGAGTCACAGCCCTGAAAGTTCAGTGGTAGTTAAAGGCACTGAGAAGGGCTTCCTATAGACATCAAAGACCAAGTCTTTGTTATTAAAAAGTTAATCTGGATTCCCCCACACCCTGGCATCCTTAGAATTCCTAGAAAGGAAGGCAGGGACCTGGGCAGAAGGGTGCAAGGCTACTGGGGTTTGTAAGTGGTAACAGAAAGCTTTCTCTTGTTGGTACCCTACCCCAAGTTACACTGTCACTTCTTTTTCTTAGTTGTTGTTTTGTAGGTTTGTATTCTCAACATAGACCCTTTTCCTTCCTAACCTTGGCTGTCCTGAACCTTACTGTCCTTGAACTCAGTGATTTGCCTGTCTTGCTGGGATGAAACTGTGAGCTACCATCCAGAAGGAAGCACCCTGCTGAGGTTAGATTGGGGTCTCTTCCATTTTCCTCTATGAACATGCATATGGCAGGCCTGTTCTTTCTTTTTTACTTTTCCTTTTCTTTTTAAAGATTTATTTATTTATTATATTTAAGTATGCTGTAGCTATCTTCAGACAGTCCAGAAGAGGGTGTCAGATTCTGAAGAATCTAAATCATTCTTATTGTCTGCATATGATGTATATAAACACAGCCTCACATATACTCAAAAAAAAAAAAAAGAAAGAAAGAAAGATGTGGCTACAGAGAGGGCTCAACAATTAAGAGCATTGTCTCCTCTTCCAGAGAACCTGGGCTCAATTACCAGTATTATATATGGTGGCCCATCTCCAGTTCCAGGGGATCTAATACTCTGTTCTGGAGTCTGTGGGCACAGCATACACATGCAAAACATTCTTACACAATCATTGAGAGAGGAGAGAGAGGGGTTGAGAGAGAGGGGAGGTAATCATACCTCCTGACGAGTTTGAAGACCTGAGCTTCATCACTCACACAAATAAATAAATGCAAAATATTTTTAAAAAATAAACTCTGCCATTGCCCTTTAAAAATTCCTAGAAAACAAGTTTTATAAGCAACAGTTATATTTACTATATCTAAAGTACAGTCATGAGCATATTCTCTAAATAGAAAAAGGCCTGTTAGTCTTAGAAATGGAAAAGACAAACCAAGGAAGGTTTGCAATTACATAATGAGGCAGCTCAGCCCAGCTCTTAGGTTGGAAATAAGACTGGAGAATAGGATACACCTGAAGACAGCCAGCCATTGCTTTTTGTTTTGGAGGCTGAAAGGATACACCTGAAGACAGCCAATGCTGTGTGATGGTGATCTGGTATTTTTTTTTTAATTTTTAAAAACTTTAACACTTTTTATAAAATTTCTTTCTTCCTTTCTTCCTTTCTTCCTTTCTTCCTTTCTTCCTTTCTTCCTTTCTTCCTTTCTTCCTTTCTTCCTTTCTTCCTTCCTTCCTTCCTTCCTTTCTTCCTTTCTTCCTTCCTTTCTTCCTTCCTTCCTTCCTTCCTTTCTTCCTTCCTTCCTTTCTTTCTTCTCACCCTGGCCTAGCCTACCCTAGCCTACCCTAGCCTACCCTAGCCTACCCTAGCCTACCCTAGCCTACCCTAGCCTACCCTAGCCTACCCTAGCCTACCCTAGCCTACCCTAGCCTACCCTAGCCTACCCTAGCCTACCCTAGCCTACCCTAGCCTACCCTAGCCTACCCTAGCCTACCCTAGCCTACCCTAGCCTACCCTAGCCTACCCTAGCCTACCCTAGCCCTGCCTAACCATGTCTTTCACCAGGGTGGCCTCGAACTCAGAAACTTACTGCCTCTGCCTACAGAGTGCTCTCATTAAGAGCTTGAGCCACCACTGAAGGTCGGGTTTTCTAAACCTTACCTTGCTCTTGGTGTCTGTTCTCAGCTGTGAAACCCTAATTAACACAGGTAGGCAGTCCTGGGTCAGCCAGAGCTACAGACTGAGGCCTTTTCTAAAAACAAATAAAACAAAACAACAAATAGAAATAATAAAATACATAAATTAAACAACCACAGCATAGCTTTTCTCTCTCTAGGTGGTACTCAGAAATTCCAGCAGTTGGCCTGTGACACCTCAGCTCAGTATATGTGAGGCTGTGTTTATGTACATCATACACAGACCATAAGAGGGATTTAGATTCTCTAGAATCTAACACACTCTTCTGGAGTGTCTGTAGACAGCTACAGTGTACTTATATATAATAAATACATAAATAAATAAACATTTTTTAAAGGATAAGAAAGAAAGAAAGACCAGGCAGGCCTGCCATCCTTATCTCTGTCTGTCTGTCTGTCTGTCTGTCTGATCACCTGGAACTGCAGATGGGCCACCATATAGTTGCTGGTAGTTGATCCCAGGTTCTCTGGAAGAGGAGACAATGCTGTTAATTGTTGATCCCTTTTAGTGGCCCCACCCATATTTAAATTTTTAGAAGTATATGAGAGGCTGTGTTTATGTACATCATATGCAGACCATAAGAGGGATTTAGATTCTCCAGAATCTGACACCCTCTTCTGGAGTGTCTGAGGACAGCTACAGTGTACTTATATCTAATAAATAAATAAATAAATAAATAAATAAATAAATAAATAAATAAATAAATAAATAAACATTTTTTAAAAAAGATAAGAAAAAAAGAAAGTCCAGCAGGCCTGCCATCCTTATCTCTGTCTGTCTGTCTGTCTGTCTGTCTGATCCCCTGGAACTGGAATGGGCCACCATATAGTTGCTGGTAGTTGATCCGAGTTTCTCTGGAAGAGGAGACAATGCTGTTAATTGTTGAGTCCTTTCAGTGGCCCCACACATCTTTAAATTTTTAGAAGTATATGTGAGTCTGTGTTTATGTACATCATATGCAGACCATGAGAGGGATTTAGATTCTCCAGAATCTGACAACATCTTCTGAATTGTCTGAAGACAGCTACAGTGGTCTTATATCTAATAAATACATAAATAAATAAAAAATAAATAAATAAATAAATAAATAAATAAATAAATAAATAAATAAATAAACATTTTTTCAACAGTATAATAAAGAAAGAAAGACCAGGCAGGCCTGCCATCCTTATATCTGTCTGTCTGTCTGTCTGTCTGATCCCCTGGAACTGGAGATGGGCCACCATATAGTTGCTGGTAGTTCATCCCAGGTTCTCTGGAAGAGGAGACAATGCTGTTAATTGTTGAGCCCTTTCAGTGACCCCACCCATCTTTAAATTTTTAGAAGTATATGTGAGACTGTTTATGTACATCATATGCAGACCATAAGAGGGATTTAGATTCTTCAGAATCTGACACCCTCTTCTGGAGTGTCTGAAGACAGCTACAGTGTACTTATATATAAAAAATACATAAATAAATAAATAAATAAATAAACATTTTTTAAAAGGATAAGAAAGAAAGAAAGACCAGGCAGGCCTGCCATCCTTATCTCTGTCTGTCTGTCTGTCTGTCTGTTTGTCTGTCTGATCCCCTGAAACTGGAGATGGGCCACCATATAGTTGCTGGTAGTTGATCCCAGGTTCTCTGGAAGAGGAGACAATGCTGTTAATTGTTGGTTCTTTTCAGTGACCCCAACCATCTTTTAATTTTTAGAAGAATATGTGAGGCTGTGTTTATGTACATCATATGCAGAACATAAGGGGGATTTACATTCTACAGAATCAAACAGCCTCTTCTGGAGTGTCTGAAGATAGCTACAGTGTACTTATATCTAATAAATACATAAATAAATAAATAAATAAATAAATAAATAAATAAATAAACCTTTTTTAAAATGATAAGAAAGAAAGAAAGACCAGGCAGGCCTGCCATCCTTATCTCTGTCTGTCTGTCTGTGTGTCTGTCTGATCCCCTGGAACTGGAACTGGGCCACCATATAATTGCTGGTTGTTGATCTCAGGTTCTCTGGAAGAGGAGACAATGCTGTTAATTGTTGATCCCTTTTAGTGGCCCCACCCATATTTAAATTTTTAGAAGTATATGAGAGGCTGTGTTTATGTACATCATATGCAGACCATAAGAGGGATTTAGATTCTCCAGAATCTGACACCCTCTTCTGGAGTGTCTGAAGACAAGTATTGTGTACTTATATCTAATAAATACATTAAAAATAAATAATTAAATAAATATAAATAAATAAATAAACATTTTTTAAACGGAGAAGAAAGAAAGAAAGACCATGCAGGCCTGCCATCCTTATCACTTTTGTCTGTCTGTCTGTCTGTCTGATCCCCTGTAACTGGAGATGGGCCACCATATAGTTGCTGGTAGTTGATCCCAGGTTCTCTGGAAGAGGAGACAATGCTGTTAATTGTTGAGCCCTTTCAGTGGCCCCACCCATCTTTAAATTTTTAGAAGTATATGTGAGGCTATGTTTATGTACATCAAATGCAGACCATAAGAGGGATTTAGATTCTCCAGCATCTGACACCCTCTTCTGGAATGTCTGAAGACAGCTACAGTGTGCTTATATCTAATAAATACATAAATAAACAAATAAATATTTTTAAATAAGGATAATAAAGAAAGAAGTCCAGGCAGGCCTTCCATCCTTATCTCTGTCTGTCTGTCTGTCTGTCTGATCCCCTGGAACTGGAGATGGGCCACCATATAATTGCTGGTTGTTGATCCCAGGTTCTCTGGAAGAGGAGACAATGCTGTTAATTGTTGATCCCTTTTAGTGGCCCCACCCATCTTTAAATTTTTAGAAGTATATGTGAGGCTGTGTTTATGTACATCATATGCAGATCATAAGAGGTATTTAGATTCTCCAGAATCTGACACCCTCTTCCTGAGTGTCTGAAGACAGCTACAGTGTACTTATATCTAATAAATACATAAATAAATAAATAAACATGTTTTAAAAAAGGATAAGAAAGAAAGAAAAACCAGGCAGGCCTGCCATCCTTGTCGGTCTGTCTGTCTGTCTCTCTGATCCCCTGGATCTGGAGATGGGCCACCATATATTTGCTGGTAGTTGATCCCAGGTTCTCTGGAAGAGGAGACAATGCTGTTAATTGTTGAGCCCTTTCAGTGGCCCCACCCATCTTTAAATTTTTAGAAGTAAATGTGAAGCTGTTTTTATGTACATCATATGCAGATCATAAGAGAAACTTAGATTCTCCAGAAACTGACACCATCTTCCTGAGTGTCTGAAGACAGCTACAGTGTACTTATATCTAATAAATTCATAAATAAATAAATAAACATTTTTAAACGGATAAGAAAGTAATAAAAACCAGGAAGGCCTGCCATCTTTGTCTGTATGTCTGTCTGTCTGTCTGATCCCCTGGAACTGGAGATGGGCCACCATATAGTTGCTGGTAGTTGATCCCAGGTTCTCTGGAAGAGGAGACAATGCTGTTAATTGTTGAGCCCTTTCAGTGGCCCCACCCATCTTTAAATTTTTAGAAGTATATGTGAGGCTCTGTTTATGTACCGAATATGCAGACCATAAGAGGGATTTAGATTCTCCAGAATCTGACACCCTCTTCTGGAGTGTCTGAAGACAGCTACAGTGTACTTATATCTAATAAATTCATAAATAAACAAATAAACATTTTTAAAAAATTATAATAAAGAAAGAGAGACCAGGCAGGCCTGCCATCCTTATCTCTGTCTGTCTGTATGTCTGTCTGTCTGTCTATCTTATCCCCTGGAACTGGAGATGGGTCACCATATAGTTGCTGGTAGTTGATCCCAGATTCTCTGGAAGAAGAGACAATGCTGTTAATTGTTGAGCCCTCTCAGTGGCCCCGCCCATCTTTAAATTTTTAGAAGTATATGTGAGACTGTGTTTATGTACATCATATGCTTACCATAAGAGGGATTAAGATACTCCAGAATCTGACACCCTCTTCTGGAGTGTCTGAAGACAGCTACAATCCTTTTTTAGGATTGCTCACCATATTCCATGTTCTACATTGTGATTTTCTCATTTTTCAACTTTTTCAGGGTTTCTCATCTTATGTCAAGTCCTACAGTGAAATTTTCTCATTTTTTGACTTTTTCAGGGTGTCTCATCTTATTCCAAGTCCTACAGTGTGATTTTCTCATTTTTCGACTTTTTCAGGGTTTCTCACCATATTGCAGGTCCTACAAGTGTGAATTTCTTATTTTTGGACTTTTTCAGGGTTTCTCACCATATTCCAGCTCCTACAGTGTGTTTTTGTCATTTTTTGTCTTTTTCACGGTTTCTCATCTTATTCCAAGTCCTATATTGTGATTTTCTCATTTTTTGACTTTTTCAGGGTTTCTCAACATATTGCAGGTACTACAAGTTTGATTTTCTTATTTTTTGATCTTTCAGGGTTTCTCACCATATTCCAGGTCCTACTGTTTGATTTTCTCATTTTTAGACTTTTTCAGGGTTTCTCAACATATTCCAGGTACTACAGTCTGATTTTCTCTTTTTTTTGACTTTTTCAGGGTTTCAAATCATATTCCAAGTCCTAGAGTGTGATTTTCTCTTTTTTTGACTTTTTCAGAGTTTCTCACCATATTCCAGGTCCTATAGTGTGATTTTCTCATTTTAAGACTTTTTCAGGGTTTCTCAACATATTCCAACTCCTTCAGTGTATTTTTCTCATTTTTCGACTTTTTTAGGGTTTCTCATCTTATTCCAAGTCCTACAGTGTGATTTTCTCATTTTAAGACTTTTTCAGGGTTTCTCAACATATTCCAGGTCCTACAGTGTGATTTTCTCATTTTTTGACTTTTTCAGGGTTTCTCACCATATTGGAGGTTCTACAAGTGTGATTTTCTTATTTTTCGACTTTTTCAGGGTTTACTCACCATATTCCAGCTTCTACAGTGTATTTTTCTCATTTTTTGACTTTTTCACGGTTTCTCATCATATTCTAAATCCTACAGTGTGATTTTCTCATTTTTGGAATTTTTCAGGGTTTCTCACCATATTGCAGGTACTACAAGTTTGATTTTCTTATTTTTCGACTGTTTGAGTGTTTCTCACCATATTGCAGGTCCAACTGTGTGATTTTCTCATTTTGAGACTTTTTCCATGTTTCTCACCATATTCCAGCTACTACAGTCTGATTTTCTCATTTTTGACTTTTTCAGGGTTTCTCATCATATTCCAAGTCCTAGAGTGTGATTTTTCCAATTTTTCGCCTTTTTCAGAGTTTCTCACCATATTCCATGTTCCACAGTGTGATTTTCTCATTTTTTGACTTTTTCAGGATTGCTCACCATATTCCATCTTCTACATTCTGATTTTCTCATTTTTCAACTTTTTCAGGGTTTCTCATCTTATTCCAAGTCCTACAGTGAAATTTTCTCATTTTTCGACATTTTCAGGGTTTCTTACCATATTCCAGGTCCTACAGTGTGATTTTCTCATTTTTTGACTTTTTCAGAATTTCTCACCCTATTGCAGGTGCTACAGTATGATTTTCTCATTTTTCGACTTTTTCTGGTTTTCTCACCATATTGCAGGTACTACAAGTTTGATTTTCTTATTTTTCGACTGTTTCAGGGTTTCTCACCATGTTCCAAGTCCTATTGAGTGATTATCTCATTTTTAGACTTTTTCAGTGTTTTCTCACAATATTCCAGGTACTACAGTGTGATTTTCTCATTTTTTGACTTTTTCAGGTTTTCTCATCATATTCCAAATCCTACAGTGTGATTTTCTCTTTTTCCGACTTTTAAAGGGTTTCTTACCATATTCCATGTCCTAGTCTGTAATTTTCTCATTTTTCGACTTTTTCAGGGTTTCTCACCATATTGGAGGTCCTACTTGTGTGATTTTCCTATTCTTCGACTTTTTCAGGTTTTCTCACCACATTCCAACTCCTACAGTATATTTTTCTCATTTTTGACTTTTTCATGGTTTCTCATCATATTCCAAATCCTACAGTGTGATTTTTTCATTTTTCGACTTTTTCAGGGTTTCTCACCATATTGCAGGTACTTCAAGTTTGATTTTCTTATATTTCGACTGTTTCACGGTTTCTCACCATATTTCAGGTCCTAGTGTGTGATTTTCTCATTTTTTGAATTTTTCAGTGTTTCTCACCATATTCCAGGTCCTACAGTGTGTTTTTCTCATTTTTCGACTTTTTCAGGGTTTCTCACCATATTGGAGGTCCTACAATTGTGATTTTCTAATTTTTTAACCTTTTCAGGGTTTCTCTCCATATTCCAGCTCCTACAGTGTATTTTTCTCATTTTTTTACTTTTTCACGGTTTCTCATCATATTCGAAGTCCTACCGTGTGATTTTCTCATTTTTCGACTTTTTCAGGGTTTCTCACCATATTTCAGGTACTACAGTTTTATCTTATTTTTAGACTTTTTCAGTGTTTCTCACCATATTCCAGGTACTACAGTGTGATTTTCTCATTTTTTGACTTTTTCAGGGTTTCTCATCGTATTCCAAGTCCTAGAGTGTGATTTTCGCATTTTTCAAATTTTTCAGGGATTCTCAGCATATTCCAGTTCCTACAATTTGATTTTCTAATTTTTTGACTTTTTCAGGGTTTCTCATCATATTTCAGGTACTACATGTTTTATCTTATTTTTAGACTTTTTCAGTGTTTCTCACCATATTCCAGGTACTACAGTGTGATTTTCTCATTTTTCGACTTTGTCAGGGTTTCTCACCATATTCCAAGTCCTACAGTGTGATTTTCTCATTTTTTGACTTTTTCTGGGTTTCTCATCATATTCCAAGTCCTAGAGTGTGATTTTCGCATTTTTCGAATTTTTCAGGGATTCTCAGCATATTCCAGTTCCTTCAGTGTGATTTTCTCATTTTTCGACTTTTTCAGGGTTTCTCACCATATCCCAAGTCCTACAGTGTTATTTTCTCATTTTAAGACTTTTTCAGGGTCTCTCACCATATTGCAAGTCCTACAAGTGTGTATTCCTTTTTTTTTTTTTTTTTTGACTTTTTCATGACTTCTCACCATTTTCCAGCTCCTACAGTGTCATTTTCTCATTTTTCGACATTTTCAGGGTTTCTTACCATATTCCAGGTCCTACAGTGTGATTTTCTCATTTTAAGACTTTTTCTGTTTTTCTCATCATATTCTGGGTCCTAGTGCATGATTTTCTCATTTTTCGAATTTTTCAGGGTTTCTCACCATATTCCAAGTCCTACAGTGTAATTTTCTCATTTTTTGACTTTTTCAGGGTTTCTCATCATATTCCAAGTCCTAGAGTGTGATATTCTCATTTTTCGACTTTTTCAGGGTTTGTCACCATATTGCATGTACTACAAGTTTGATTTTCTTATTTTTCGACTGTTTCAGGGTTTCTCACCACATTCGAGGTCCTACTGGGTGATTTTCTCATTTTAATACTTTTTTAGTGTTTCTCACCATATTCCAGGTACTAAAGTGTGATTTTTTCATTTTTTGACTTTTTCACGGTTTCTCATCATATTCCAAGTCCTAGAGTGTGATTTTTGCCTTTTTCGTATTTTTCAGGGTTTCTCAACATATTCCAGGTCCTACAGTTTGATTTTCTCATTTTTCGACTTTTTCAGGGTTTCTCACCAGCTTCCAGGTCCTACTGCGTGATTTTCTCATTTTTCGACTTTTTTCAGGATTTCTCACCATATTCTGGGTCCTACTACATGATTTTCTCATTTTTCGATGTTTCAGGGTTTCTCACCATATCCCAGTCCTAGAGTGTCCTTTTCTCATTTTTTAACTTTTTCAGGGTTTCTTAAGGTATTCCAGGTTCTACATTGTCATTTTCTCATTTTTCGAATATTTCAGGTTTTCTCAACATATTCCAGGTCCTACACTGTCATTTTATAATTTGCGACTTTTTCAGAGTTTCTCACCATATTCCATGTACTACAGTGTGATTTTTCTCATTTTTTGACTTTTTCAGGGTTTCTCACCATATTCCAGGTCCTATGGTGTGATTTTCTCATTTTAAGACTTTTTCAGTATTTTTCACAATATTCCAAGTACTACAGTGTGATTTTCTATTTTAAGACTTTTTCAGTGTTTCTTACCAAATCCCAGGTCCCACTGCGTGATTTTCTCATTTTTCGACTTTTTCAGTGTTTTCTAACCATATTCAAGGTACTACAGTGTTATTTTCTCATTTTTTGACTTTTTCAGGGTTTCTCACCATATTCCAAGTCCTACAGTGTGATTTTCTCATTTTTCGAATTTTTCAGGGTTTCTCAACATATTCCAGATCCTACAGATTGATTTTCTCATTTTTCGACTTTTTCAGGATTTCCCACCAGCTTCCAGGTCCTACTGCGTGATTTTCTTATTTTTTGACTTTTTTTCAGGGTTTCACACCATATTCTGTGTCCTACTGCATGATTTTCTCATTTTTCGACATTTTCAGAGTTTCTCACCATATTCCAAATCCTAGAGTGTGATATTCTCATTTTAAGACTTTTTCAGTGTTTCTCACCATATTGCAGGTACTACTGCATGATTTTCTCATTTTTCGACTTTTTCAGGGTTTCTCACCAGCTTCCAGGTCCTACTGCGTGATTTTCTTATTTTTTTGACTTTTTTTCAGGGTTTCTCACCATATTCTGGGTCCTACTGCATGATTTTCTCATTTTTTGATATTTTCAGAGTTTCTCACCATATTCCAAATCCTAGAGTGTGATATTCTCATTTTAAGACTTTTTCAGTGTTTCTCACCATATTGCAGGTACTCCTGCATGATTTTCTCATTTTTCGACTTTTTCAGGGTTTCTCACCATATTCCAAGTCCTACAGTGTGATTTTTCATTTTTTGACTTTTTCAGGGTTACTCATCTTATTCCAAGCCACACCCATCTTTAAATTTTTAGAAGAAAATGTGAGGCTGTGTTTATATACATCATATGCAGATGGTAAGAGGGATTTAGATTCTCCAGAATCTGACACCCTCTCCTGGAGTGTCTGAAGACCGCTACAGTGTACTTATATCTAATAAATACTTAAATAAATAAATAAATAAATAAATAAATAAATAAATAAACATTTTTAAAAAGGGATAAGAAAGAAAGAAAAACCAGGCAGGCCTCCATCCTTGTCTGTCTTTCTCTCTGTCTGTCTGTCTTGCCTAGCCCCTTGCGTAGCCTAGCCTAGCCCCTTGCCTTGCCTAGCCTATCCCAGCCCTGCCTTGCCTAGCCCTGCCTATCCCTGTCTTTAACCAGGCTGGCCTCGAACTCAGAAACTGACTGCTTCTGCCTCCAGAGTGCTCTCATTAAGAGCTCAAGCCACCACTGACTGTTGGGTTTTCTAAGTCTTACATAGGTATGGTCTGTTTCTCAACTGTGAAACCCTAATTAACACATGTAGTCTGTCCTAGGTCAGCCATAGCTACAGACTGAGGCATTTTCTAAAACAAAACAAAAGAAAACAAAAAAAATAGAAATAATAAAATAAATAAATTAAGAAACCACATGATATCTTTTCTTTCTTTCAATGATACTCAGAGTTTGAAGCAGTTCACCCATGAGACCTCAGCTCCGGACATTGAGGCTGTTTCCCTAACAAGTATTATGGCTGAACCTGAGGGGTTCTACTGCTGATTTGTGTCCCCCACTTTAAAAAAATAGTTGTTTTCAAAGGCTGCAGGTTCTTAGCTCTGTTCCTTGTTACAGTTGAGTCACAGCCCTGAAAGTTCAGTGGTAGTTAAAGGCACTGAGAAGGGCTTCCTATAGACATCAAAGACCAAGTCTTTGTTATTAAAAAGTTAATCTGGATTCCCCCACACCCTGGCATCCTTAGAATTCCTAGAAAGGAAGGCAGGGACCTGGGCAGAAGGGTGCAAGGCTACTGGGGTTTGTAAGTGGTAACAGAAAGCTTTCTCTTGTTGGTACCCTACCCCAAGTTACACTGTCACTTCTTTTTCCTAGTTGTTGTTTTGTAGGTTTGTATTCTCAACATAGACCCTTTTCCTTCCTAACCTTGGCTGTCCTGAACCTTACTGTCCTTGAACTCAGTGATTTGCCTGTCTTGCTGGGATGAAACTGTGAGCTACCATCCAGAAGGAAGCACCCTGCTGAGGTTAGATTGGGGTCTCTTCCATTTTCCTCTATGAACATGCATATGGCAGGCCTGTTCTTTCTTTTTTACTTTTCCTTTTCTTTTTAAAGATTTATTTATTTATTATATTTAAGTATGCTGTAGCTATCTTCAGACAGTCCAGAAGAGGGTGTCAGATTCTGAAGAATCTAAATCATTCTTATTGTCTGCATATGATGTATATAAACACAGCCTCACATATACTCAAAAAAAAAAAAAGAAAGAAAGATGTGGCTACAGAGAGGGCTCAACAATTAAGAGCATTGTCTCCTCTTCCAGAGAACCTGGGCTCAATTACCAGTATTATATATGGTGGCCCATCTCCAGTTCCAGGGGATCTAATACTCTGTTCTGGAGTCTGTGGGCACAGCATACACATGCAAAACATTCTTACACAATCATTGAGAGAGGAGAGAGAGGGGTTGAGAGAGAGGGGAGGTAATCATACCTCCTGACGAGTTTGAAGACCTGAGCTTCATCACTCACACAAATAAATAAATGCAAAATATTTTTAAAAAATAAACTCTGCCATTGCCCTTTAAAAATTCCTAGAAAACAAGTTTTATAAGCAACAGTTATATTTACTATATCTAAAGTACAGTCATGAGCATATTCTCTAAATAGAAAAAGGCCTGTTAGTCTTAGAAATGGAAAAGACAAACCAAGGAAGGTTTGCAATTACATAATGAGGCAGCTCAGCCCAGCTCTTAGGTTGGAAATAAGACTGGAGAATAGGATACACCTGAAGACAGCCAGCCATTGCTTTTTGTTTTGGAGGCTGAAAGGATACACCTGAAGACAGCCAATGCTGTGTGATGGTGATCTGGTATTTTTTTTTAATTTTTAAAAACTTTAACACTTTTTATAAAACCTTTTTCTTTCTTTCTTTCTTTCTTTCTTTTCTTTCTTTCTTTCTTTCCTCACCCTAGCCCCTACCCTAGCCCTGTCTTTCACCAGGTTGGCCTCGAACTCAGAAACTGACTGCCTCTGCCTACAGAGTGCTCTCATTAAGAGCTTGAGCCACCACTGAATGTAGGGTTTTCTAAGACTTACCTTGCTCTTGGTGTCTGTTCTCAGCTGTGAAACCCTAATTAACACAAGTAGGCAGTCCTGGGTCAGCCAGAGTACAGACTGAGGACTTCTCTAAAAACAAATAAAACAAAACAAAACAACAAATAGAAATAATAAAATACATAAATTAAGCAACCACAGCATAGCTTTTCTCTATCTAGGTGGTACTCAGAAATTCCAGCAGTTGGCCTGTGACACCGCAGCTCAGTATATGAGAGGCTGTGTTTATGTACATCATATGCAGACCATAAGAGGGATTTACATTGTCCAGAATCTGACACCCTCCTCTGGAGTGTCTAAAGAAAGCTACAGTGTACTTATGAATAAGAAATACATAAATAAATAAATAAATAAATAAATAAATAAATAAATAAATAATTATTTTTTAAAAAGGATAAGAAAGAAAGAAAGACCAGGCAGGCCTGCCATCCTTATCTCTGTCTGTCTGTCTGTCTGATCCCGTGGCACTGGAGATGGGCCACCTTGTAGGTGCTGGTAGTTGATCCCACCTTCTCTGGAAGAGGAGACAATGCTGTTAATTGTTGAGCCCTTTCAGTGGCCCCACCCATTTTTAATTTTTAGAAGTATATGTGAGGCTGTGTTTATGTACATCATATTCAAATGATAAGAGGGAATTAGATTCTCCAGAATCTGACACCCTCTTCTGGAGTGTCTGAAGACGGCTACAGTGTACTTATATCTAATAAATAAATAAATAAATAAATAAATAAATAAATAAATAAACATTTTTTAAAAAGTATAAGAAATAAAGAAAGACCAGGCAGGCCTGCCATCCTTATCTCTGTCTCTCTGTCTGTCTGTCTGTCTGATCCCGTGGAACTGGAGATGGGCCACCTTGTAGGTGCTGGTAGTTTATCCCAGGTTCTCTGGAAGAGGAGACAATGCTGTTAATTGTTGAGCTTTTAGAGTGGCCCCACCCTTCTTTAAATTTTTAGAAGTATATGTGAGGCTTTGTTTATGTACATCATATGCAGACCATAAGAGGGATTTAGATTCTCCAGAATCTGTCACCCTCTTCTGGAGTGTCTGAAGACAGCTACAGTGTACTTATATCTACTAAATACATAAATAAATATATAATTAAATATTTTATTAAAAAGGATAAGAAAGAAAGAAAGACCAGGCAGGCCTGCCATCCTTAGCACTGTCTGTCTGTCTGTCTGTCTGATCCCCTGGAACTGGAGATGGGCCACCATATAGTTGCTGGTAGTTGATCCAAGGTTCTCTGGAAGAGGAGACAATGCTCTTAATTGTTGAGCTTTTAGAGTGGCCGCACACTTCTTTAAATATTTAGAAGTATATGTGAGGCTGTGTTTATGTACATCATATGCAGACCATAAGAGGGATTTAGATTCTCCAGAATCTGACACCCTCTTCTGTAGTGTCTGAACAGATACAGTGTACTTATATCTACTAAATACATAAATAAATAAATAAATAAATAAACATTTTTTAAAAAGGATAAGAAAGAAAGAAAGACCAGGCAGGCCTGCCATCCATATCTCTGCCTGTCTGTCTGTCTGTCTATCTGATCCCCGGGAACTGGAGATGGGCCACCATATAGTTGCTGGTAGTTGATCCCAGGTTCTCTGGAAGAGGAGACAATGCTCTTAATTGTTGAGCCCTTTCAGTGGCCGCACACTTCTTTAAATATTTAGAAGTATATGTGAGGCTGTGTTTATGTACATCATATTCAGATTATAAGAGGATTTAGATTCTCCAGAATCTGACACCCTCTACTGGAGTGTCTGAAGACAGCTACAGTGTACTTATATATAATAAATGAATAAATAAATAAATAAATAAACATTTTTTAAAAAGGATAAGAAAAAAAGTAAGACCAGGCAGGCCTGCCATCCTTATCTCTGTCTGTCTGTCTGTCTGTCTGATCCCCTGGAACTGGAGATGGGCTACCATATAGTTGCTGGTAGTTGATCCCAGGTTCTCTGGAAGAGGAGACAATGCTGTTAATTGTTGAGCCCTATCAGTGGCCCTACCCATCTTTAAATTTTTAGAAGTGTATGTGAGGCTGTGTTTATTACATCATATGCAGAACAGAAGAGGGATTTAGATTCTCCAGAATCTGACACCCTCTTCTGGAGTGTCTGAAGACAGCTACAGTGTACTTATATCTAATAAATACATAAATAAATATATAAATAAACATTTTTTTAAAAAGGATAAGAAAGAAAGAAAGACCAGGCAGGCCTGCCATCCTTATCACTGTCTGTATGTCTGTCTGTCTGATCCCCTGGTACTGGAGATGGGCCACCATATAGTTGCTGGTAGTTGATCCCAGGTACTCTGGAAGAGGAGACAATGCTGTTAATTGTTGAGCCCTTTCAGTGGCGCCACCCATCTTTAAATATTTAGAGGTATATGTGAGGCTGTGTTTATGTACATCATATGCAGACCATAAGAGGGATTTAGATTCTCCAGAATCTGACACCCTCTTCTGGAGTGTCTGAAGACAGCTACAGTGTACTTATATCTAATAAATACATGAATAAATATATAAATAAACATTTTTTTAAAAAGGATAAGACAGAAAGAAAGACCAGGCAGGCCTGCCATCCTTATCACTGTCTGTATGTCTGTCTGTCTGATCCCCTGGAACTGGATATGGGCCACCATATAGTTGCTGGTAGTTGATCCCAGGTACTCTGGAAGAGGAGACAATGCTGTTAATTGTTGAGCCCTTTCAGTGGCGCCACCCATCTTTAAATATTTAGAGGTATATGTGAGGCTGTGTTTATGTACATCATATGCAGACCATAAGAGGGATTTAGATTCTCCAGAATCTGACACCCTCTTCTGGAGTGTCTGAAGACAGCTACAGTGTATTTATATCTAATAAATAAATAGATAAATAAATAAATAAATAAATAAACATTTTTTAAAAAGTATAAGAAAGAAAGAAAGACCAGGCAGGCCTGCCATCCATATCTCTGTCTGTCTGTCTGTCTGTCTGTCTGTCTATCTGATCCCCGGGAACTGGAGATGGGCCACCATATAGTGCTGGTAGTTGATCCAAGGTTCTCTGGAAGAGGAGACAATTCGGTTAATTGTTGAGCCCTTTCAGTGGCCCCACACTTCTTTAAATATTTAGAAGTTTATGTGAGGCTGTGTTTATGTACATCATATTCAAACGATAAGAAGGATTTAGATTCTCCAGAATCTGACACCCTCTTCTGGAGTGTCTGAAGATGGCTACAGTGTACTTATATCTAATAAATAAATAAATAAATAAATAAATAAATAAATAAATAAATAAATAAACATTTTTTTAAAAGTATAAGAAATAAAGAAAGACCAGGCAGGCCTGCCATCCTTATCTCTGTCTCTCTGTCTGTCTGTCTGTCTGATCCCGTGGAACTGGAGATGGGCCACCTTGTAGGTGCTGGTAGTTTATCCCAGGTTCTCTGGAAGAGGAGACAATGCTGTTAATTGTTGAGCTTTTAGAGTGGCCCAACCCTTCTTTAAGTTTTTAGAAGTATATGTGAGGCTTTGTTTATGTACATCATATGCAGACCATAAGAGGGATTTAGATTCTCCAGAATCTGACACCCTCTTCTGGAGTGTCTGAAGACAGCTACAGTGTACTTATATCTACTAAATACATAAATAAATATATAAATAAACATTTTTTTAAAAAGGATAAGAAAGAAAGAAAGACCAGGAAGGCCTGCCATCCTTAGCACTGTCTGTCTGTCTGTCTGTCTGATCCCCTGGAACTGGAGATTGGCCACCATATAGTTGCTGGTAGTTGATCCAAGGTTCTCTGGAAGAGGAGACAATGCTCTTAATTGTTGAGCTTTTAGAGTGGCCGCACACTTCTTTAAATATTTAGAAGTATATGTGAGGCTGTGTTTATGTACATCATATGCAGACCATAAGAGGGATTTAGATTCTCCAGAATCTGACACCCTCTTCTGTAGTGTCTGAACAGATACAGTGTACTTATATCTACTAAATACATAAATAAATAAATAAATAAACATTTTTTAAAAAGGATAAGAAAGAAAGAAAGACCAGGCAGGCCTGCCATCCATATCTCTGCCTGTCTGTCTGTCTGTCTATCTGATCCTCGGGAACTGGAGATGGGCCACCATATAGTTGCTGGTAGTTGATCCCAGGTTCTCTGGAAGAGGAGACAATGCTCTTAATTGTTGAGCCCTTTCAGTGGCCGCACACTTCTTTAAATATTTAGAAGTATATGTGAGGCTGTGTTTATGTACATCATATTCAGATTATAAGAGGATTTAGATTCTCCAGAATCTGACACCCTCTACTGGAGTGTCTGAAGACAGTACAGTGTACTTATATATAATAATTAAATACATAAATAAATAAATAAAGAAATAAACATTTTTTAGAAAGGATAAGAAAAAAAGTAAGACCAGGCAGGCCTGCCATCCTTATCTCTGTCTGTCTGTCTGTCTGTCTGATCCCCTGGAACTGGAGATGGGCTACCATATAGTTGCTGGTAGTTGATCCCAGGTTCTCTGGAAGAGGAGACAATGCTGTTAATTGTTGAGCCCTATCAGTGGCCCTACCCATCTTTAAATTTTTAGAAGTGTATGTGAGGCTGTGTTTATTACATCATATGCAGAACAGAAGAGGGATTTAGATTCTCCAGAATCTGACACCCTCTTCTGGAGTGTCTGAAGACAGCTACAGTGTACTTATATCTAATAAATACATAAATAAATATATAAATAAACATTTTTTTAAAAAGGATAAGAAAGAAAGAAAGACCAGGCAGGCCTGCCGTCCTTATCACTGTCTGTATGTCTTTCTGTCTGATCCCCTGGAACTGGAGATGGGCCACCATATAGTTGCTGGTAGTTGATCCCAGGTACTCTGGAAGAGGAGACAATGCTGTTAATTGTTGAGCCCTTTCAGTGGCGCCACCCATCTTTAAATATTTAGAGGTATATGTGAGGCTGTGTTTATGTACATCATATGCAGACCATAAGAGGGATTTAGATTCTCCAGAATCTGACACCCTCTTCTGGAGTGTCTGAAGACAGCTACAGTGTACTTATATCTAATAAATACATGAATAAATATATAAATAAACATTTTTTTAAAAAGGATAAGACAGAAAGAAAGACCAGGCAGGCCTGCCATCCTTATCACTGTCTGTATGTCTGTCTGTCTGATCCCCTGGAACTGGATATGGGCCACCATATAGTTGCTTGTAGTTGATCCCAGGTACTCTGGAAGAGGAGACAATGCTGTTAATTGTTGAGCCCTTTCAGTGGCGCCACCCATCTTTAAATATTTAGAGGTATATGTGAGGCTGTGTTTATGTACATCATATGCAGACCATAAGAGGAATTTAGATTCTCCAGAATCTGACACCCTCTTCTGGAGTGTCTGAAGACAGCTACAGTGTACTTATATCTAATAAATAAATAGATAAATAAATAAATAAATAAATAAATAAATAAATAAATAAATAAACATTTTTTAAAAAGTATAAGAAAGAAAGAAAGACCAGGCAGGCCTGCCATCCATATCTCTGTCTGTCTGTCTGTCTGTCTGTCTATCTGATCCCCGGGAACTGGAGATGGGCCACCATATAGTGCTGGTAGTTTATCCAAGGTTCTCTGGAAGAGGAAACAATTCGGTTAATTGTTGAGCCCTTTCAGTGGCCCCACACTTCTTTAAATATTTAGAAGTTTATGTGAGGCTGTGTTTATGTACATCATATTCAGATTATAAGAGGATTTAGATTCTCCAGAATCTGACACCCTCTACTGGAGTTACTGAAGACAGCTACAGTGTACTTATATATAATAAATAAATAAATAAATAAATAAATATATAAACATTTTTTAAAAAGGATAAGAAAGAAAGAAAGACCAGGCAGGCCTGCCATCCTTATCACTGTCTGTATGTCTGTCTGTCTGATCCCCTGGAACTGGAGATGGGCCACCATATAGTTGCTGGTAGTTGATCCCATGTACTCTGGAAGAAGAGACAATGCTGTTAATTGTTGAGCCCTTTCAGTGGCGCCACCCATCTTTAAATATTTAGAGGTATATGTGAGGCTGTGTTTATGTACATCATATGCAGGCCATAAGAGGGATTTAGATTCTCCAGAATCTGACACCCTCTTCTGGAGTGTCTGAAGACAGCTACAGTGTACTTATATCTAATAAATAAATAGATAAATAAATAAATAAATAAATAAATAAACATTTTTTAAAAAGTATAAGAAAGAAAGAAAGACCAGGCAGGCCTGCCATCCATATTTCTGTCTGTCTGTCTGTCTGTCTGTCTATCTGATCCCCGGGAACTGGAGATGGGCCACCATATAGTGCTGGTAGTTGATCCAAGGTTCTATGGAAGAGGAGACAATTCGGTTAATCGTTGAGCCCTTTCAGTGGCCCCACACTTCTTTAAATATTTAGAAGTTTATGTGAGGCTGTGTTTATGTACATCATATTCAGATTATAAGAGGATTTAGATTCTCCAGAATCTGACACCCTCTACTGGAGTGACTGAAGACAGCTACAGTGTACTTATAATAAATAAATAAATAAATAAATAAATAAATAAATAAATAAATAAATAAATAAACATTTTTTAAAAAGGATAAGAAAGAAAGAAAGAAAGACCAGGCAGGCCTGCCATCCTCATCACTGTCTGTATGTCTGTCTGTCTGATCCCCTGGAACTGGAGATGGGCCACCATATAGTTGCTGGTAGTTGATCCCAGGTACTCTGGAAGAGGAGACAATGCTGTTAATTGTTGAGCCCTTTCAGTGGCGCCACCCATCTTTAAATATTTAGAGGTATATGTGAGGCTGTGTTTATGTACATCATATGCAGACCATAAGAGGGATTTAGATTCTCCAGAATCTGACACCCTCTTCTGGAGTGTCTGAAGACAGCTACAGTGTACTTTTATCTAATAAATAAATAGAAAAATAAATAAATAAATAAACATTTTTTAAAAAGTATAAGAAAGAAAGAAAGACCAGGCAGGCCTGCCATCCATATCTCTGTCTGTCTGTCTGTCTGTCTATCTGATCCCCGGGAACTGGAGATGGGCCACCATATAGTGCTGGTAGTTGATCCAAGGTTCTCTGGAAGAGGAGACAATTCGGTTAATTGTTGAGCCCTTTCAGTGGCCCCACACTTCTTTAAATATTTAGAAGTTTATGTGAGGCTGTGTTTATGTACATCATATTCAGATTATAAGAGGATTTAGATTCTCCAGAATCTGACACCCTCTACTGGAGTGACTGAAGACAGATACAGTGTACTTATATATAATAAATAAATAAATAAATAAATAAATAAATAAATAAATAAATAAACATTTTTTAAAAAGGATAAGAAAGAAAGTAAGACCAGGCTGGCCTGCCATCCTTATCTCTGTCTGTCTGTCTGTCTGTCTGATCCCCTGGAACTGGAGTTGGGCTACCATAAAGTTGCTGGTAGTTGATCCCAGGTTCTCTGGAAGAGGAGACAATGCTGTAAATTGTTGAGCCCTATCAGTGGCCCTACCCATCTTTAAATATTTAGAAGTATATGTGAGTCTGTGTTTATGTACATCATATGCAGACCATAAGAGGGATTTAGATTCTCCAGAATCTGACACCCTCTTCTGGAGTGTCTGAAGACAGCTACAGTGTACTTATATCTAATAAATACATAAATAAATATATAAATAAACATTTTTTTAAAAAGGATAAGAAAGAAAGAAAGACCAGGCAGGCCTGCCATCCTTATCACTGTCTGTATGTCTGTCTGTCTGATCCCCTGGAACTGGAGATGGGCCACCATATAGTTGCTGGTAGTTGATCCCAGGTACTCTGGAAGAGGAGACAATGCTGTTAATTGTTGAGCCCTTTCAGTTGCGCCACCCATCTTTAAATATTTAGAAGTATATGTGAGGCTGTGTTTATGTACATCATATGCAGACCATAAGAGGGATTTAGATTCTCCAGAATCTGACACCCTCTTCAGGAGTGTCTGAAGTCAGCTACAGTGTACTCATATCTAATAAATAAATAGATAAATAAATAAATAAATAAATAAATAAATAAATAAATAAACATTTTTTTAAAAGTATAAGAAAGAAAGAAAGACCAGGCAGGCCTGCCATCCATATCTCTGTCTGTCTGTCTGTCTGTCTATCTGATCCCGGGAACTGGAGATGGGCAACCATATAGTGCTGGTAGTTGATCCAAGGTTCTCTGGAAGAGGAGACAATTCGGTTAATTGTTGAGCCCTTTCAGTGGCCCCACACTTCTTTAAATATTTAGAAGTTTATGTGAGGCTGTGTTTATGTACATCATATTCAGATTATAAGAGGATTTAGATTCTCCAGAATCTGACACCCTCTACTGGAGTGACTGAAGACAGATACAGTGTACTTATATATAATAAATAAATAAATAAATAAATAAATAAATAAATAAATAAATAAACATTTTTTAAAAAGGATAAGAAAGAAAGTAAGACCAGGCTGGCCTCAAATCCTTATCTCTGTCTGTCTGTCTGTCTGTCTGATCCCCTGGAACTGGAGTTGGGCTACCATAAAGTTGCTGGTAGTTGATCCCAGGTTCTCTGGAAGAGGAGACAATGCTGTTAATTGTTGAGCCCTATCAGTGGCCCTACCCATCTTTAAATATTTAGAAGTATATGTGAGGCTGTGTTTATGTACATCATATGCAGACCATAAGAGGGATTTAGATTCTCCAGAATCTGACACCCTCATCTGGAGTGTCTGAAGACAGCTACAGTGTACTTATATCTAATAAATACATAAATAAATAAATAAATAAACATTTTTTAAAAAGTATAAGAAATAAAGAAAGACCAGGCAGGCCTGCCATCCTTATCTCTGTCTCTCTGTCTGTCTGTCTGTCTGATCCACTGGAACTGGAGATGGGCCACCATAAGGTGCTGGTAGTTTATCCCAGGTTCTCTGAAAGAGGAGACAATGCTGTTAATTGTTGAGCCCTCTCAGTGGCCCGACACATCTTTAAATTTTTAGAAGTATATGTGAGGCTGTGTTTATGTACATCATATGCAGACCATAAGAGGGATTTAGATTCTCCAGAATCTGACACCCTCTTCAAGAGTGTCTGAAGACAGCTACAGTGTACTTATATCTAATAAATACATAAATAAATATATAAATAAACATTTTTTTAAAAAGGATAAGAAAGAAAGAAAGACCAGGCAGGCCTGCCATCCTTATCACTGTCTGTATGTCTGTCTGTCTGATCCCCTGGAACTGGAGATGGGCCACCATATAGTTGCTGGTAGTTGATCCCAGGTACTCTGGAAGAGGAGACAATGCTGTTAATTGTTGAGCCCTTTCAGTGGCGCCACCCATCTTTAAATATTTAGAGGTATATGTGAGGCTGTGTTTATGTACATCATATGCAGACCATAAGAGGGATTTAGATTCTCCAGAATCTGACACCCTCTTCTGGAGTGTCTGAAGACAGCTATAGTGTACTTATATCTAATAAATAAATAGATAATTAAATAAATAAATAAATAAATAAATAAATAAACATTTTTTAAAAAGTATAAGAAAGAAAGAAAGACCAGGCAGGCCTGCCATCCATATCTCTGTCTGTCTGTCTGTCTCTCTATCTGATCCCCGGGAACTGGAGATGGGCCACCATATAGTGCTGGTAGTTGATCCAAGGTTCTCTGGAAGAGGAGACAATTCGGTTAATTGTTGAGCCCTTTCAGTGGCCCCACACTTCTTTAAATATTTAGAAGTTTATGTGAGGCTGTGTTTATGTACATCATATTCAGATTATAAGAGGATTTAGATTCTCCAGAATCTGACACCCTCTACTGGAGTGACTGAAGACAGCTACAGTGTACTTATATATAATAAATAAATAAATAAATAAATAAATAAATAAATAAATAAATAAACATTTTTTAAAAAGGATAAGAAAGAAAGAAAGACCAGACAGGCCTGCCATCCTTATCACTGTCTGTATGTCTGTCTGTCTGATCCCCTGGAACTGGAGATGGGCCACCATATAGTTGCTGGTAGTTGATCCCAGGTACTCTGGAAGAGGACATAATGCTGTTAATTGTTGAGCCCTTTCAGTGGCGCCACCCATCTTTAAATATTTAGAGGTATATGTGAGGCTGTGTTTATGTACATCATATGCAGACCATAAGAGGGATTTAAATTCTCCAGAACCTGACACCCTCTTCTGGAGTGTCTGAAGACATCTACAGTGTACTTATATCTAATAAATAAATAAATAAATAAATAAATAAATAAATAAATAAATAAATAAACATTTTTTAAAAACTATAAGAAAGAAAGAAAGACCAGGCAGGCCTGCATCCATATCTCTGTCTGTCTGTCTGTCTGTCTATCTGATCCCCGGGAACGGGAGATGGGCCACCATATAGTGCTGGTAGTTGATCCAAGGTTCTCTGGAAGAGGAGACAATTCGGTAAATTGTTGAGCCCTTTCAGTGGCCCCACACTTCTTTAAATATTTAGAAGTTTATGTGAGGCTGTGTTTATGTACATCATATTCAGATTATAAGAGGATTTAGATTCTCCAGAATCTGACACCCTCTACTGGAGTGACTGAAGACAGATACAGTGTACTTATATATAATAAATAAATAAATAAATAAATAAATAAACATTTTTTAAAAAGGATAAGAAAGAAAGTAAGACCAGGCTGGCCTGCCATCCTTATCTCTGTCTGTCTGTCTGTCTGTCTGTCTGATCCCCTGGAACTGGAGTTGGGCTACCATAAAGTTGCTGGTAGTTGATCCCAGGTTCTCTGGAAGAGGAGACAATGCTGTTAATTGTTGAGCCCTATCAGTGGCCCTACCCATCTTTAAATATTTAGAAGTATATGTGAGGCTGTGTTTATGTACATCATATGCAGACCATAAGAGGGATTTAGATTCTCCAGAATCTGACACCCTCTTCTGGAGTGTCTGAAGACAGCTACAGTGTACTTATATCTAATAAATACATAAATAAATAAATAAATAAACATTTTTTAAAAAGTATAAGAAATAAAGAAAGACCAGGCAGGCCTGCCATCCTTATCTCTGTCTCTCTGTCTGTCTGTCTGTCTGATCCACTGGAACTGGAGATGGGCCACCATAAGGTGCTGGTAGTTTATCCCAGGTTCTCTGAAAGAGGAGACAATGCTGTTAATTGTTGAGCCCTCTCAGTGGCCCGACACATCTTTAAATTTTTAGAAGTATATGTGAGGCTGTGTTTATGTACATCATATGCAGACCATAAGAGGGATTTAGATTCTCCAGAATCTGACACCCTCTTCTGGAGTGTCTGAAGACAGCTACAGTGTACTTATATCTAATAAATACATAAATAAATATATAAATAAACATTTTTTTAAAAAGGATAAGAAAGAAAGAAAGACCAGGCAGGCCTGCCATCCTTATCACTGTCTGTATGTCTGTCTGTCTGATCCCCTGGAACTGGAGATGGGCCACCATATAGTTGCTGGTAGTTGATCCCAGGTACTCTGGAAGAGGAGACAATGCTGTTAATTGTTGAGCCCTTTCAGTGGCGCCACCCATCTTTAAATATTTAGAGGTATATGTGAGGCTGTGTTTATGTACATCATATGCAGACCATAAGAGGGATTTAGATTCTCCAGAATCTGACACCCTCTTCTGGAGTGTCTGAAGACAGCTACAGTGTACTTATATCTAATAAATAAATAGATAAATAAATAAATAAATAAATAAATAAATAAATAAACATTTTTTAAAAAGTATAAGAAAGAAAGAAAGACCAGGCAGGCCTGCCATCCATATCTCTGTCTGTCTGTCTGTCTGTCTATCTGATCCCCGGGAACTGGAGATGGGCCACCATATAGTGCTGGTAGTTGATCCAAGGTTCTCTGGAAGAGGAGACAATTCGGTTAATTGTTGAGCCCTTTCAGTGGCCCCACACTTCTTTAAATATTTAGAAGTTTATGTGAGGCTGTGTTTATGTACATCATATTCAGATTATAAGAGGATTTAGATTCTCCAGAATCTGACACCCTCTACTGGAGTGACTGAAGACAGATACAGTGTACTTATATATAATAAATAAATAAATAAATAAATAAATAAATAAATAAATAAATAAACATTTTTTAAAAAGGATAAGAAAGAAAGTAAGACCAGGCTGGCCTCAAATCCTTATCTCTGTCTGTCTGTCTGTCTGTCTGATCCCCTGGAACTGGAGTTGGGCTACCATAAAGTTGCTGGTAGTTGATCCCAGGTTCTCTGGAAGAGGAGACAATGCTGTTAATTGTTGAGCCCTATCAGTGGCCCTACCCATCTTTAAATATTTAGAAGTATATGTGAGGCTGTGTTTATGTACATCATATGCAGACCATAAGAGGGATTTAGATTCTCCAGAATCTGACACCCTCATCTGGAGTGTCTGAAGACAGCTACAGTGTACTTATATCTAATAAATACATAAATAAATAAATAAATAAACATTTTTTAAAAAGTATAAGAAATAAAGAAAGACCAGGCAGGCCTGCCATCCTTATCTCTGTCTCTCTGTCTGTCTGTCTGTCTGATCCACTGGAACTGGAGATGGGCCACCATAAGGTGCTGGTAGTTTATCCCAGGTTCTCTGAAAGAGGAGACAATGCTGTTAATTGTTGAGCCCTCTCAGTGGCCCGACACATCTTTAAATTTTTAGAAGTATATGTGAGGCTGTGTTTATGTACATCATATGCAGACCATAAGAGGGATTTAGATTCTCCAGAATCTGACACCCTCTTCTGGAGTGTCTGAAGACAGCTACAGTGTACTTATATCTAATAAATACATAAATAAATATATAAATAAACATTTTTTTAAAAAGGATAAGAAAGAAAGAAAGACCAGGCAGGCCTGCCATCCTTATCACTGTCTGTATGTCTGTCTGTCTGATCCCCTGGAACTGGAGATGGGCCACCATATAGTTGCTGGTAGTTGATCCCAGGTACTCTGGAAGAGGAGACAATGCTGTTAATTGTTGAGCCCTTTCAGTGGCGCCACCCATCTTTAAATATTTAGAGGTATATGTGAGTCTGTGTTTATGTACATCATATGCAGACCATAAGAGGGATTTAGATTCTCCAGAATCTGACACCCTCTTCTGGAGTGTCTGAAGACAGCTACAGTGTACTTATATCTAATAAATAAATAGATAATTAAATAAATAAATAAATAAATAAATAAATAAACATTTTTTAAAAAGTATAAGAAAGAAAGAAAGACCAGGCAGGCCTGCCATCCATATCTCTGTCTGTCTGTCTGTCTGTCTATCTGATCCCCGGGAACTGGAGATGGGCCACCATATAGTGCTGGTAGTTGATCCAAGGTTCTCTGGAAGAGGAGACAATTCGGTTAATTGTTGAGCCCTTTCAGTGGCCCCACACTTCTTTAAATATTTAGAAGTTTATGTGAGGCTGTGTTTATGTACATCATATTCAGATTATAAGAGGATTTAGATTCTCCAGAATCTGACACCCTCTACTGGAGTGACTGAAGACAGCTACAGTGTACTTATATATAATAAATAAATAAATAAATAAATAAATAAATAAATAAATAAATAAACATTTTTTAAAAAGGATAAGAAAGAAAGAAAGACCAGACAGGCCTGCCATCCTTATCACTGTCTGTATGTCTGTCTGTCTGATCCCCTGGAACTGGAGATGGGCCACCATATAGTTGCTGGTAGTTGATCCCAGGTACTCTGGAAGAGGACATAATGCTGTTAATTGTTGAGCCCTTTCAGTGGCGCCACCCATCTTTAAATATTTAGAGGTATATGTGAGGCTGTGTTTATGTACATCATATGCAGACCATAAGAGGGATTTAAATTCTCCAGAACCTGACACCCTCTTCTGGAGTGTCTGAAGACATCTACAGTGTACTTATATCTAATAAATAAATAAATAAATAAATAAATAAATAAATAAATAAATAAACATTTTTTAAAAACTATAAGAAAGAAAGAAAGACCAGGCAGGCCTGCATCCATATCTCTGTCTGTCTGTCTGTCTGTCTATCTGATCCCCGGGAACGGGAGATGGGCCACCATATAGTGCTGGTAGTTGATCCAAGGTTCTCTGGAAGAGGAGACAATTCGGTTAATTGTTGAGCCCTCTCAGTGGCCCGACACATCTTTAAATTTTTAGAAGTATATGTGAGGCTGTGTTTATGTACATCATATGCAGACCATAAGAGGGATTTAGATTCTCCAGAATCTGACACCCTCTTCTGGAGTGTCTGAAGACAGCTACAGTGTACTTATATCTAATAAATACATAAATAAATATATAAATAAACATTTTTTTTAAAAAGGATAAGAAAGAAAGAAAGACCAGGCAGGCCTGCCATCCTTATCACTGTCTGTATGTCTGTCTGTCTGATCCCCTGGAACTGGAGATGGGCCACCATATAGTTGCTGGTAGTTGATCCCAGGTACTCTGGAAGAGGAGACAATGCTGTTAATTGTTGAGCCCTTTCAGTGGCGCCACCCATCTTTAAATATTTAGAGGTATATGTGAGGCTGTGTTTATGTACATCATATGCAGACCATAAGAGGGATTTAGATTCTCCAGAATCTGACACCCTCTTCTGGAGTGTCTGAAGACAGCTACAGTGTACTTATATCTAATAAATAAATAGATAAATAAATAAATAAATAAATAAATAAATAAATAAATAAACATTTTTTAAAAAGTATAAGAAAGAAAGAAAGACCAGGCAGGCCTGCCATCCATATCTCTGTCTGTCTGTCTGTCTGTCTATCTGATCCCCGGGTACAAGAGATAGGCCACCATATAGTGCTGGTAGTTGATCCAGGGTTCTCTAGAAGAGGAGACAATTCGGTTAATCGTTGAGCCCTTTCAGTGGCCCCACACTTCTTTAAATATTTAGAAGTTTATGTGAGGCTGTGTTTATGTACATCATATTCAGATTATAAGAGGATTTAGATTCTCCAGAATCTGACACCCTCTACTGGAGTGACTGAAGACAGCTACACGTGTACTTATATATAATAAATAAATAAATAAATAAATAAATAAATAAATAAATAAATAAATAAACATTTTTTAAAAAGGATAAGAAAGAAAGAAAGACCAGGCAGGCCTGCCATCCTTATCACTGTCTGTATGTCTGTCTGTCTGATCCCCTGGAACTGGAGATGGGCCACCATATAGTTGCTGGTAGTTGATCCCAGGTACTCTGGAAGAGGACATAATGCTGTTAATTGTTGAGCCCTTTCAGTGGCGCCACCCATCTTTAAATATTTAGAGGTATATGTGAGGCTGTGTTTATGTACATCATATGCAGACCATAAGAGGGATTTAGATTCTCCAGAACCTGACACCCTCTTCTGGAGTGTCTGAAGACATCTACAGTGTACTTATATCTAATAAATAAATAAATAAATAAATAAATAAATAAATAAATAAATAAATAAATAAATAAACATTTTTTAAAAACTATAAGAAAGAAAGAAAGACCAGGCAGGCCTGCATCCATATCTCTGTCTGTCTGTCTGTCTGTCTGTCTATCTGATCCCCGGGAACGGGAGATGGGCCACCATATAGTGCTGGTAGTTGATCCAAGGTTCTCTGGAAGAGGAGACAATTCGGTTAATTGTTGAGCCCTTTCAGTGGCCCCACACTTCTTTAAATATTTAGAAGTTTATGTGAGGCTGTGTTTATGTACATCATATTCAGATTATAAGAGGATTTAGATTCTCCAGAATCTGACACCCTCTACTGGAGTGACTGAAGACAGATACAGTGTACTTATATATAATAAATAAATAAATAAATAAATAAATAAATAAACATTTTTTAAAAAGGAAAAGAAAGAAAGTAAGACCAGGCTGGCCTGCCATCCTTATCTCTGTCTGTCTGTCTGTCTGTCTGTCTGATCCCCTGGAACTGGAGTTGGGCTACCATAAAGTTGCTGGTAGTTGATCCCAGGTTCTCTGGAAGAGGAGACAATGCTGTTAATTGTTGAGCCCTATCAGTGGCCCTACCCATCTTTAAATATTTAGAAGTATATGTGAGGCTGTGTTTATGTACATCATATGCAGACCATAAGAGGGATTTATATTCTCCAGAATCTGACACCCTCTTCTGGAGTGTCTGAAGACAGCTACAGTGTACTTATATCTAATAAATACATAAATAAATAAATAAATAAACATTTTTTAAAAAGTATAAGAAATAAAGAAAGACCAGGCAGGCCTGCCATCCTTATCTCTGTCTCTCTGTCTGTCTGTCTGTCTGATCCACTGGAACTGGAGATGGGCCACCATAAGGTGCTGGTAGTTTATCCCAGGTTCTCTGAAAGAGGAGACAATGCTGTTAATTGTTGAGCCCTCTCAGTGGCCCGACACATCTTTAAATTTTTAGAAGTATATGTGAGGCTGTGTTTATGTACATCATATGCAGACCATAAGAGGGATTTAGATTCTCCAGAATCTGACACCCTCTTCTGGAGTGTCTGAAGACAGCTACAGTGTACTTATATCTAATAAATACATAAATAAATATATAAATAAACATTTTATTAAAAAGGATAAGAAAGAAAGAAAGACCAGGCAGGCCTGCCATCCTTATCACTGTCTGTATGTCTGTCTGTCTGATCCCCTGGAACTGGAGATGGGCCACCATATAGTTGCTGGTAGTTGATCCCAGGTACTCTGGAAGAGGAGACAATGCTGTTAATTGTTGAGCCCTTTCAGTGGCGCCACCCATCTTTAAATATTTAGAGGTATATGTGAGGCTGTGTTTATGTACATCATATGCAGACCATAAGAGGGATTTAGATTCTCCAGAATCTGACACCCTCTTCTGGAGTGTCTGAAGACAGCTACAGTGTACTTATATCTAATAAATAAATAGATAAATAAATAAATAAATAAATAAATAAATAAACATTTTTTAAAAAGTATAAGAAAGAAAGAAAGAAAGACCAGGCAGGCCTGCCATCCATATCTCTGTCTGTCTGTCTGTCTGTCTATCTGATCCCCGGGTACAAGAGATAGGCCACCATATAGTGCTGGTAGTTGATCCAGGGTTCTCTGGAAGAGGAGACAATTCGGTTAATCGTTGAGCCCTTTCAGTGGCCCCACACTTTTTAAATATTTAGAAGTTTATGTGAGGCTGTGTTTATGTACATCATATTCAGATTATAAGAGGATTTAGATTCTCCAGAATCTGACACCCTCTACTGGAGTGACTGAAGACAGATACAGTGTACTTATATATAATAAATAAATAAATAAATAAATAAATAAATAAACAAATAAACATTTTTTAAAAAGGATAAGAAAGAAAGTAAGACCAGGCAGGCCTGCCATTCTTATCTCTGTCTGTCTGTCTGTCTGTCTGATCCCCTGGAACTGGAGTTGGGCTACCATAAAGTTGCTGGTAGTTGATCCCAGGTTCTCTGGAAGAGGAGACAATGCTGTTAATTGTTGAGCCCTATCAGTGGCCCTACCCATCTTTAAATATTTAGAAGTATATGTGAGGCTGTGTTTATGTACATCATATGCAGACCATAAGAGGGATTTAGATTCTCCAGAATCTGACACCCTCTTCTGGAGTGTCTGAAGACAGCTACAGTGTAGTTATATCTAATAAATACATAAATAAATATATAAATAAACATTTTTTTAAAAAGGATAAGAAAGAAAGAAAGACCAGGCAGGCCTGCCATCCTCATCACTGTCTGTATGTCTCTCTGTCTGATCCCCTGGAACTGGAGATGGGCCACCATATAGTTGCTGGTAGTTGATCCCAGGTACTCTGGAAGAGGAGACAATGCTGTTAATTGTTGAGCCCTTTCAGTGGCGCCACCCATCTTTAAATATTTAGAGGTATATGTGAGGCTGTGTTTATGTACATCATATGCAGACCATAAGAGGGATTTAGATTCTCCAGAATCTGACACCCTCTTTTGGAGTGTCTAAAGACAGCTACAGTGTACTTATATCTAATAAATAAATAGATAAATAAATAAATAAATAAATAAAAACATTTTTTAAAAAGTATAAGAAAGAAAGAAAGACCAGGCAGGCCTGCCATCCATATCTCTGTCTGTCTGTCTGTCTGTCTATCTGAACCCCGGGAACTGGAGATGGGCCACCATATAGTGCTGGTAGTTGATCCAAGGTTCTCTGGAAGAGGAGACAATTCGGTTAATTGTTGAGCCCTTTTAGTGGCCCCACACTTCTTTAAATATTTAGAAGTTTATGTGAGGCTGTGTTTATGTACATCATATTCAGATTATAAGAGGATTTAGATTCTCCAGAATCTGACACCCTCTACTGGAGAGACTGTAGACAGCTACGGTGTACTTATATATAATAAATAAATAAATAAATAAATAAATAAATAAATAAATAAACATTTTTTAAAAAGGATAAAAAAGAATTTAAGACCAGGCAGGCCTGCCATCCTTATCTCTGTCTGTCTGTCTGTCTGTCTGAACCCTGGAACTGGAGTTGGGCTACCATAAAGTTGCTGGTTGTTGATCCCAGGTTCTCTGGAAGAGGAGACAATGCTGTTAATTGTTGAGCCCTATAAGTGGCCCTACCGATCTTTAAATATTTAGAAGTATATGTGAGGCTGTGTTTATGTACATCATATGCAGACCATAAGAGGGATTTATATTCTCCAGAATCTGACACCCTCTTCTGGAGTGTCTGAAGACAGCTACAGTGTACTTATATCTAATAAATAAATAGATAAATAAATAAATAAATAAATAAATAAATAAATAAACATTTTTTAAAAAGTATAAGAAAGAAAGAAAGACCAGGCAGGCCTGCCATCCATATCTCTGTCTGTCTGTCTGTCTGTCTATCTGATCCCCGGGTACAAGAGATAGGCCACCATATAGTGCTGGTAGTTGATCCAGGGTTCTCTGGAAGAGGAGACAATTCGGTTAATCGTTGAGCCCTTTCAGTGGCCCCACACTTCTTTAAATATTTAGAAGTTTATGTGAGGCTGTGTTTATGTACATCATATTCAGATTATAAGAGGATTTAGATTCTCCAGAATCTGACACCCTCTACTGGAGTGACTGAAGACAGCTACACGTGTACTTATATATAATAAATAAATAAATAAATAAATAAATAAATAAATAAATAAATAAACATTTTTTAAAAAGGATAAGAAAGAAAGAAAGACCAGGCAGGCCTGCCATCCTTATCACTGTCTGTATGTCTGTCTGTCTGATCCCCTGGAACTGGAGATGGGCCACCATATAGTTGCTGGTAGTTGATCCCAGGTACTCTGGAAGAGGACATAATGCTGTTAATTGTTGAGCCCTTTCAGTGGCGCCACCCATCTTTAAATATTTAGAGGTATATGTGAGGCTGTGTTTATGTACATCATATGCAGACCATAAGAGGGATTTAGATTCTCCAGAACCTGACACCCTCTTCTGGAGTGTCTGAAGACATCTACAGTGTACTTATATCTAATAAATAAATAAATAAATAAATAAATAAATAAATAAATAAACATATTTTAAAAACTATAAGAAAGAAAGAAAGACCAGGCAGGCCTGCATCCATATCTCTGTCTGTCTGTCTGTCTGTCTATCTGATCCCCGGGAACGGGAGATGGGCCACCATATAGTGCTGGTAGTTGATCCAAGGTTCTCTGGAAGAGGAGACAATTCGGTTAATTGTTGAGCCCTTTCAGTGGCCCCACACTTCTTTAAATATTTAGAAGTTTATGTGAGGCTGTGTTTATGTACATCATATTCAGATTATAAGAGGATTTAGATTCTCCAGAATCTGACACCCTCTACTGGAGTGACTGAAGACAGATACAGTGTACTTATATATAATAAATAAATAAATAAATAAATAAATAAATAAACATTTTTTAAAAAGGAAAAGAAAGAAAGTAAGACCAGGCTGGCCTGCCATCCTTATCTCTGTCTGTCTGTCTGTCTGTCTGTCTGATCCCCTGGAACTGGAGTTGGGCTACCATAAAGTTGCTGGTAGTTGATCCCAGGTTCTCTGGAAGAGGAGACAATGCTGTTAATTGTTGAGCCCTATCAGTGGCCCTACCCATCTTTAAATATTTAGAAGTATATGTGAGGCTGTGTTTATGTACATCATATGCAGACCATAAGAGGGATTTATATTCTCCAGAATCTGACACCCTCTTCTGGAGTGTCTGAAGACAGCTACAGTGTACTTATATCTAATAAATACATAAATAAATGAATAAATAAACATTTTTTAAAAAGTATAAGAAATAAAGAAAGACCAGGCAGGCCTGCCATCCTTATCTCTGTCTCTCTGTCTGTCTGTCTGTCTGATCCACTGGAACTGGAGATGGGCCACCATAAGGTGCTGGTAGTTTATCCCAGGTTCTCTGAAAGAGGAGACAATGCTGTTAATTGTTGAGCCCTCTCAGTGGCCCGACACATCTTTAAATTTTTAGAAGTATATGTGAGGCTGTGTTTATGTACATCATATGCAGACCATAAGAGGGATTTAGATTCTCCAGAATCTGACACCCTCTTCTGGAGTGTCTGAAGACAGCTACAGTGTACTTATATCTAATAAATACATAAATAAATATATAAATAAACATTTTATTAAAAAGGATAAGAAAGAAAGAAAGACCAGGCAGGCCTGCCATCCTTATCACTGTCTGTATGTCTGTCTGTCTGATCCCCTGGAACTGGAGATGGGCCACCATATAGTTGCTGGTAGTTGATCCCAGGTACTCTGGAAGAGGAGACAATGCTGTTAATTGTTGAGCCCTTTCAGTGGCGCCACCCATCTTTAAATATTTAGAGGTATATGTGAGGCTGTGTTTATGTACATCATATGCAGACCATAAGAGGGATTTAGATTCTCCAGAATCTGACACCCTCTTCTGGAGTGTCTGAAGACAGCTACAGTGTACTTATATCTAATAAATAAATAGATAAATAAATAAATAAATAAATAAACAAATAAACATTTTTTAAAAAGTATAAGAAAGAAAGAAAGAAAGACCAGGCAGGCCTGCCATCCATATCTCTGTCTGTCTGTCTGTCTGTCTATCTGATCCCCGGGTACAAGAGATAGGCCACCATATAGTGCTGGTAGTTGATCCAGGGTTCTCTGGAAGAGGAGACAATTCGGTTAATCGTTGAGCCCTTTCAGTGGCCCCACACTTCTTTAAATATTTAGAAGTTTATGTGAGGCTGTGTTTATGTACATCATATTCAGATTATAAGAGGATTTAGATTCTCCAGAATCTGACACCCTCTACTGGAGTGACTGAAGACAGATACAGTGTACTTATATATAATAAATAAATAAATAAATAAATAAATAAATAAATAAATAAATAAACAAATAAACATTTTTTAAAAAGGATAAGAAAGAAAGTAAGACCAGGCAGGCCTGCCATTCTTATGTCTGTCTGTCTGTCTGTCTGTCTGATCCCCTGGAACTGGAGTTGGGCTACCATAAAGTTGCTGGTAGTTGATCCCAGGTTCTCTGGAAGAGGAGACAATGCTGTTAATTGTTGAGCCCTATCAGTGGCCCTACCCATCTTTAAATATTTAGAAGTATATGTGAGGCTGTGTTTATGTACATCATATGCAGACCATAAGAGGGATTTAGATTCTCCAGAATCTGACACCCTCTTCTGGAGTGTCTGAAGACAGCTACAGTGTAGTTATATCTAATAAATACATAAATAAATATATAAATAAACATTTTTTTAAAAAGGATAAGAAAGAAAGAAAGACCAGGCAGGCCTGCCATCCTCATCACTGTCTGTATGTCTCTCTGTCTGATCCCCTGGAACTGGAGATGGGCCACCATATAGTTGCTGGTAGTTGATCCCAGGTACTCTGGAAGAGGAGACAATGCTGTTAATTGTTGAGCCCTTTCAGTGGCGCCACCCATCTTTAAATATTTAGAGGTATATGTGAGGCTGTGTTTATGTACATCATATGCAGACCATAAGAGGGATTTAGATTCTCCAGAATCTGACACCCTCTTTTGGAGTGTCTAAAGACAGCTACAGTGTACTTATATCTAATAAATAAATAGATAAATAAATAAATAAATAAAAACATTATTTAAAAAGTATAAGAAAGAAAGAAAGACCAGGCAGGCCTGCCATCCATATCTCTGTCTGTCTGTCTGTCTGTCTATCTGAACCCCGGGAACTGGAGATGGGCCACCATATAGTGCTGGTAGTTGATCCAAGGTTCTCTGGAAGAGGAGACAATTCGGTTAATTGTTGAGCCCTTTTAGTGGCCCCACACTTCTTTAAATATTTAGAAGTTTATGTGAGGCTGTGTTTATGTACATCATATTCAGATTATAAGAGGATTTAGATTCTCCAGAATCTGACACCCTCTACTGGAGAGACTGTAGACAGCTACGGTGTACTTATATATAATAAATAAATAAATAAATAAATAAATAAATAAATAAATAAATAAACATTTTTTAAAAAGGATAAAAAAGAATTTAAGACCAGGCAGGCCTGCCATCCTTATCTCTGTCTGTCTGTCTGTCTGTCTGAACCCTGGAACTGGAGTTGGGCTACCATAAAGTTGCTGGTTGTTGATCCCAGGTTCTCTGGAAGAGGAGACAATGCTGTTAATTGTTGAGCCCTATAAGTGGCCCTACCGATCTTTAAATATTTAGAAGTATATGTGAGGCTGTGTTTATGTACATCATATGCAGACCATAAGAGGGATTTATATTCTCCAGAATCTGACACCCTCTTCTGGAGTGTCTGAAGACAGCTACAGTGTACTTATATCTAATAAATAAATAGATAAATAAATAAATAAATAAATAAACATTTTTTAAAAGGATAAGAAAGAAAGAAAGACCAGGCAGGCCTGCCATCCATATCTCTGCCTGTCTGTCTGTCTGTCTATCTGATCCCCGGGAACTGGAGATGGGCCACCATATAGTTGCTGGTAGTTGATCCAAGGTTCTCTGGAAGAGGAGACAATGCTCTTAATTGTTGAGCCCTATCAGTGGCCCTACCCATCTTTAAATTTTTAGAAGTATATGTGAGTCTGTGTTTATGTACATCATATGCAGACCATAAGAGGGATTTAGATTCTCCAGAATCTGACACCCTCTTCTGGAGTGTCTGAAGACAGCTACAGTGTACTTATATCAAATAAATACATAAATGAATACATAAATAAATAAATAAATAAATAAATAAATAAATAAATAAATAAACATTATTTAAAAAGGATAATAAAGAAAGAAAGACCAGGCAGGCCTACCATCCTTATCTCTGTCTGTCTGTCTGTCTGTCTGATCCCCTGGAACTGGAGATGGGCCACCTTGTAGATGCTTGTAGTTGTTCCCAGGTTCTCTGGAAGAGGAGACAATGCTGTTAATTGTTTAGCCCTTTCAGTGGCCCCACCCATTTTTAATTTTTACAAGTATATGTGAGGCTGTGTTTATGTACATCATATTCAGACCATAAGAGGGATTTAGATTCTCCAGAATCTCACACCATCTTCTGGAGTGTCTGAAGACGGCTACAGTGTACTTATATCTAATAAATACATAAATAAATAAATAAATGAATAAATAAACATTTTTTAAAAAGTATAAGAAATAAAGAAAGACCAGTCAGGCCTGCCATCCATATCTCTGTCTCTCTGTCTGTCTGTCTGTCTGATCCACAGGAACTGGAGATGGGCCACCATAAGGTGCTTGTAGTTTATCCCAGGTTCTCTGAAAGAGGAGACAATGCTGTTAATTGTTGAGCCCTCTCAGTGGCCCCACACATCTTTAAATTTTTAGAAGTATACGTGAGGCTGTGTTTATGTACATCATATGCAGACCATAAAAGGGATTTAGATTCTCCAGAATCTGACACCCTCTTCTGGAGTGTCTGTAGACAGCTACAGTGTACTTATATCTAATAAATACATAAATAAATATATAAATAAACATTTTTTTAAAAAGGATAAGAAAGAAAGAAAGAAAGACCAGGCAGGCCTGCCATCCTTATCACTGTCTGTATGTCTGTCTGTCTGATCCCCTGGAACTGGAGATGGGCCACCATATAGTTGCTGGTAGTTGATCCCAGGTACTCTGGAAGAGGAGACAATGGTGTTAATTGTTGAGCTTTTAGAGTGGCCCCACCCTTCTTTAAATTTTTAGAAGTATATGTGAGGCTGTGTTTATGTACATCATATGCAGACCATAAGAGGGATTTAGATTCTCCAGAATCTGACACCCTCTTCTGGAGTGTCTGAACAGCTACAGTGTACTTATATCTAATAATAAATAAATAAATAAATAAATAAATAAATAAATAAATAAATAAATAAATAAACATTTTTTAAAAAAAAGTATAAGAAAGAAAGAAAGACCAGGCAGGCCTGCCATCCTAATTACTGTCTGTCTGTCTGTCTGTCTGATCCCCTAGAATTGGAGATGGGCCACCTTTTAGGTGCTGGTAGTTGATCCCAGGTTCTCTGGAAGAGGAGACAATACTGTTAATTGTTGAGTCCTTTCAGTGGCCCCAACTATTTATAATTTTTAGAAGTTTATGTGAGGCTGTGTTTATGTACATCATATTCAGACCATAAGAGGGATTTAGATTCTCAAGAATCTGACACCCTTTTCTGGAGTGTCTGAAGACGGCTACAGTGTACTTATATCTAATAAATACAAAAATAAATAAATAAATAAATAAATATATAAATAAATAAATAAATAAACATTTTTAAAAAGTATAAGAAATACAGAAAGACCAGGCAGGCCTGCCATCCATATCTCTGTCTCTCTGTCTGTCTGTCTGTCTGATCCCCTGGAACTGGAGATGGGCCACCATAAGGTGCTGGTAGTTTATCCCAGGTTCTCTGAAAGAGGAGACAATGCTGTTAATTGTTGAGCCCTCTCAGTGGCCCCACCCATCTTTAAATTTTTAGAAGTATATGCAAGGCTGTGTTTATGTACCAAATATGCAGACCATAAGAGGGATTTAGATTCTCCAGAATCTGACACCCTCTTCTGGAGTGTCTGAAGACAGCTACAGTGTACATATATCTAATAAATACATAAATAAATATATAAATTAACATTTTTTAAAAAAGGATAATAAAGAAAGAAAGACCAGGCAGGCCTGCCATCCTTATCACTGTCTGTATGTCTGTCTGTCTGATCCCCTGGAACTGGAGATGGGCCACCATATAGTTGCTGGTAGTTGATCCCAGGTACTCTGGAAGAGGAGACAATGCTGTTAATTGTTGAGCTTTTAGAGTGGCCCCACCCTTCTTTAAATTTTTAGAAGTATATGTGAGGCTGTGTTTATGTACCTCATATGCAGACCATAAGAGGGATTTAGATTCTCCAGAATCTGACACCCTCTTCTGGAATGTCTGAACAGCTACAGTGTACTTATATCTAATAATAAATAAATAAATAAATAAATAAATAAATAAATAAATAAACAAACATTTTTTTAAAAAAAGGATAAGAAAGAAAGAAAGACCAGGCAGGCCTGCCATCCTTATCACTGTCTGTCTGTCTGTCTGTCTGATCCCCTGGAACTGGAGATGGGCCACCATAATGTGCTGGTAGTTTATCCCAGGTTCTCTGAAAGAGGAGACAATGCTGTTAATTGTTGAGCCCTTTCAGTGGCGCCACCCATCTTTAAATATTTAGAGGTATATGTGAGGCTGTGTTTATGTACATCATATGCAGACCATAAGAGGGATTTAGATTCTCCAGAATCTGACACCCTCTTCTGGAGTGTCTGAAGACAGCTAGAGTGTACTTATATCTAATAAATACATAAATAAATATATAAATAAACATTTTTTTAAAAAGGATAAGAAAGAAAGAAAGACCAGGCAGGCCTACCATCCTTATCACTGTCTGTATGTCTGTCTGTCTGATCCCCTGGAACTGGAGATGGGCCACCATATAGTTGCTGGTAGTTGATCCCAGGTACTCTGGAAGAGGAGACAATGCTGTTAATTGTTGAGCCCTTTAAGTGGCGCCACCCATCTTTAAATATTTAGAGGTATATGTGAGGCTGTGTTTATGTACATCATATGCAGACCATAAGAGGGATTTAGATTCTCCAGAATCTGACACCCTCTTCTGGAGTGTCTGAAGACAGCTTCAGTGTACTTATATCTAATAAATAAATAGATAAATAAATAAATAAATAAATAAATAAATAAATAAACATTTTTTAAAAAGTATAAGAAAGAAAGAAAGACCAGGCAGGCCTGCCATCCATATCTCTGTCTGTCTGTCTGTCTGTCTGTCTATCTGATCCCCGGGAACTGGAGATGGTCCACCATATAGTGCTAGTAGTTGATCCAAGGTTCTCTGGAAGAGGAGACAATTCGGTTAATTGTTGAGCCCTTTCAGTGGCCCCACACTTCTTTACATATTTAGAAGTTTATGTGAGGCTGTGTTTATGTACATCATATTCAGATTATAAGAGGATTTAGATTCTCCAGAATCTGACACCCTCTACTGGAGTGACTGAAGAGAGCTACAGTGTACTTATACATAATAAATAAATAAATAAATAAATAAATAAATAAATAAATAAACATTTTTTAAAAAGGATAAAAAAGAAAGTAAGACCAGTCAGGCCTACCATCCTTATCTCTGTCTGTCTGTCTGTCTGTCTGATCCCCTGAAACTGGAGTTGGGCTACCATAAAGTTGCTGGTAGTTGATCCCAGGTTCTCTGGAAGAGGAGACAATGCTGTTAATTGATGAGCCCTATCAGTGGCCCTACCGATCTTTAAATATTTAGAAGTATATGTGAGGCTGTGTTTATGTACATCATATGCAGACCATAAGAGGGATTTATATTCTCCAGAATCTGACACCCTCTTCTGGAGTGTCTGAAGACAGCTACAGTGTACTTATATCTAATAAATAAATAGATAAATAAATAAATAAATAAATAAACATTTTTTAAAAAGGATAAGAAAGAAAGAAAGACCAGGCAGGCCTGCCATCCATATCTCTGCCTGTCTGTCTGTCTGTCTATCTGATCCCCGGGAACTGGAGATGGGCCACCATATAGTTGCTGGTAGTTGATCCAAGGTTCTCTGGAAGAGGAGACAATGCTCTTAATTGTTGAGCCCTATCAGTGGCCCTACCCATCTTTAAATATTTAGAAGTATATGTGAGTCTATGTTTATGTACATCATATGCAGACCATAAGAGGGATTTAGATTCTCCAGAATCTGACACCCTCTTCTGGAGTGTCTGAAGACAGCTACAGTGTACTTATATCTAATAAATACATAAATAAATAAATAAATAAATAAATAAATAACCATTATTTAAACCTGATAAGAAAAAAAGAAAGACCAGGCAGGCCTACCATCCTTATCTCTGTCTGTCTGTCTATCAGTCGTTCTGATCCCCTGGAACTGGAGATGGGCCACCATATAAGTGCTGGTAGTTGATCCCAGGTTCTCTGGAAGAGGAGACAATGCTGTTAATTGTTGAACACTTTCAGTGGCCCCACCCATCGTTAAATTTTTAGTAGTATATGTGAGGCTTTGTTTATGTACATCATATGCAGACCATAAGAGTGATTTAGATTCTCCAGAATCTGACACCTTCTTCTGGAGTGTCTGAAGACAGCTACAGTGTACATATATCTAATAAATACATAAATAAATAAACATTTTTTAAAAAGGATAATAAAGAAAGAAAGACCAGGCAGGCCTGCCATCCTAATCTCTGTCAGTCTGTCTGTCTGTCACACTGTCTGATCCCTTGGAACTGGAGATGGGCCACCATATAGTTGCTGTTAGTTGATCCCAGGTTCTCTGGAAGAGGAGACAATGCTATTAATTGTTGAGCCCTTTCAGTGGCTCCACCTATCTTTAAATTTTTAGAAGTATATGTTAGGCTGTGTTTATGTACATCATATGCAGACCATAAGAGGGATTTAGATTCTCCAGAATCTGACACCCTCTTCTGGAGTGTCTGAAGACAACTACAGTGTACTTATATCTAATAAATACAAACATATATAAATAAATAAATAAATAAACATTATTTTAAAACCATAAGAAAGAAAGAAAGACCAGGCAGGCCTGCCATACTTATCTCTGTCTGTCTGTCTGATCCCCTGGAACTGGAGATGGGCCACCTTGTAGGTGCTGGTAGTTGATCCCAGGTTCTCTGGAAGAGGAGACAATGCTGTTAATTGTTGAGCCCTTTCAGTGGCCCCACCCATTTTAATTTTTACAAGTATATGTGAGGCTGTGTTTATGTACATCATATTCAGACCATAAGAGGGATTTAGATTCTCCAGAATCTGACACCATCTTCTGGAGTGTCTGAAGACGGCTACAGTGTACTTATATCTAATAAATACATAAATAAATAAATAAATGAATAAATAAATAAACATTTTTTATAAAGTATAAGAAATAAAGAAAGACCAGTCAGGCCTGCCATCCATATCTCTGTCTCTCTGTCTGTCTGTCTGTCTGATCCACTGGAACTGGAGATGGGCCACCATAAGGTGCTGGTAGTTTATCCCAGGTTCTCTGAAAGAGGAGACAATGCTGTTAATTGTTGAGCCCTCTCAGTGGCCCCACACATCTTTAAATTTTTAGAAGTATATGTGAGGCTGTGTTTATGTACATCATATGCAGACCATAAAAGGGATTTAGATTCTCCAGAATCTGACACCCTCTTCTGGAGTGTCTGAAGACAGCTACAGTGTACTTATATCTAATAAATACATAAATAAATATATAAATACACATTTTTTTAAAAAGGATAAGAAAGAAAGAAAGACCAGGCAGGACTGCCATCCTTACAACTGTCTGTCTGTCTGTCTGTCTGATCCCCTGGAACTGGAGATGGGCCACCTTTTAGGTGCTGGTAGTTGATCCCAGGTTCTCTGGAAGAGGAGACAATGCTGTTAATTGTTGAGTCCTTTCAGTGGCCCCAACTATTTATAATTTTTAGAAGTATATGTGAGGCTGTGTTTATGTACATCATATTCAGACCATAAGAGGGATTTAGATTCTCTAGAATCTGACACCCTCTTCTGGAGTGTCTGAAGACGGCTACAGTGTAGTTATATCTAATAAATACATAAATAAATAAATAAATAAATAAATAAATAAATAAATAAACATTTTTTTAAAAGTATAAGAAATAAAGAAAGACCAGGCAGGCCTGCCATCCATATCTCTTTCTCTCTGCCTGTCTGTCTGTCTGATCCCCTGGAACTGGAGATGGGCCACCATAAGGTGCTGGTAGTTTATCCCAGGTTCTCTGAAAGAGGAGACAATGCTGTTAATTGTTGAGCCCTCTCAGTGGCCCCACCCATCTTTAAATTTTTAGAAGTATATGCAAGGCTGTCTTTATGTACATCATATTCAGACCATAAGAGGGATTTAGATTCTCTAGAATCTGACACCCTCTTCTGGAGTGTCTGAAGACGGCTACAGTGTACTTATATCTAATAAATACATAAATAAATAAATAAATAAATAAATAAATAAATAAATAAATAAATAAACATTTTTAAAAAGTATAAGAAATAAAGAAAGACCAGGCAGGCCTGCCATCCATATCTCTGTCTCTCTGTCTGTCTGTCTGTCTGATCCCCTGGAACTGGAGATGGGCCACCATAAGGTGCTGGTAGTTTATCCCAGGTTCTCTGAAAGAGGAGACAATGCTGTTAATTATTGAGCCCTCTCAGTGGCCCCACCCATCTTTAAATTTTTAGAAGTATATGCAAGGCTGTGTTTATGTACCGAATATGCAGACCATAAGAGGGATTTAGAGATTAGTTAGGGAAGCAGAAACCGGCCTGAGTAGGACCACAGGCCTCATCCAGCCGGATCAGCGCCGGGGTATCGGGAGCGCAGGGTTGCCTGACACCCGCCAGCTACCCACGACCCCCGCCGCAGGATTTTGGGACTGCTGGATCTTAAGACTTCTGGAGAGTGGAACACAGCTTCTGCTCCAATCCAATTGCACGCGGGACCAGAGACTGCATTAGTTAGGGAAGGAGAAAAACGGCCTGAGTAGGACCACAGGCCTCTTCCGGCTGGACCAGCACCGGGGTACCGTCAGCTACCCACGACCCCCGCCGCAGGATTTAGAGACTGCTGGTGAGTGGAACACAGTTTCTGCTCCAATCTTTAAATAGTGACAACGATAACAACTAACCCCAGAGATTACCAAATGGCGAAAGGTAAACGTAATAATCTTACTAACAGAAACCAAGACCACTCACCATCATCAGAACCCAGCACCCCCACTTCGCCCAGTCCAGGGCACCCCAACACACCGGAAAAGCTAGATACGGATTTAAAAGCATATCTCCTGATGATGATAGAGGACTTCAAGAAGGACTTTAATAACACACTTAAAGAAATGCAGGAGAACACTGCTAAAAAGGCAGAAGACAATAAAGAGGAAGCACAAAAATCCCTTAAAGAATTGCAGGAAAACACTGCTAAAGAGTTACAAATCCTTAAAGAAAAACATGATAACATAATCAAACAGGTAGAAGTCCTTACAGAAAAACAGGAAAACACATCCAAACAGATGATGGAAATGAACAAAACCATACTAGACCTAAAAAGGGAAGTAGACACAATAAAGAAAACCCAAAATGAGGCAACACTGGAGATAGAAACCCTAGGAAAGAAATCTGGAACCATAGATACGAGCATCAGCAACAGAATACAAGAGATGGAAGAGAGAATCTCAGGTGCAGAAGATTCCATAGAGAACATCGGCACAACAATCAAGGAAAATGTAAAATGCAAAAAGATCCTAACTCAAAACATCCAAGAAATACAGGACATAATGAGAAGACCAAACCTACGGATAATAGGAGTGGATGAGAATGAAGATTTTCAACTCAAAGGACCAGCAAACATCTTCAACAAAATTATAGAAGAAAACTTCCCAAATCTAAAGAAAGAGATGCCCATGAACATACAAGAAGCCTACAGAACTCCAAATAGACTGGACCAGAAAAGAAATACCTCCCGACACATAATAATCAGAGCAACAAATGCTCTAAATAAAGATAGAATACTAAAAGCAGTAAGAGGAAAAGGCCAAGTAACATATAAAGGCAAGCCTATCAGAATTACACCAGACTTTTCACCAGAGACTATGAAAGCCAGAAGATCCTGGACAGATGTTATACAGACACTAAAAGAACACAAATTCCAGCCCAGGCTACTATACCCAGCCAAACTCTCAATTAACATAGATGGAGAAACCAAAGTATTCCACGACAAAACCAAATTCACACATTATCTCTCCACGAATCCAGCCCTTCAAAGGATAATAACAGAAAAAAACCAATACAAGGACAGGAACCACGCCCTAGAAACAACAAGAAGGTAATCCCTCAACAAACCTAAAAGTAGACAGCCACAAGAACAAAATGCCAACTTTAACAACAAAAATAACAGGAAACAACAATTACTTTTCCTTAATATCTCTTAATATCAATGGACTCAATTCCCCGATAAAAAGACATAGACTAACAAACTGGCTACACAAACAAGACCCAACATTTTGCTGCTTACAGGAAACTCATCTCAGAGAAAAGGATAGACACTACCTCAGAATGAAAGGCTGGAAAACAATTTTCCAAGCAAATGGCATGAAGAAACAAGCTGGAGTAGCCATTCTAATATCTGATAAGATTGACTTCCAACCCAAAGTCATTAAAAAAGACAGGGAGGGACACTTCATACTCATCAAAGGTAAAATCCTCCAAGAGGAACTATCAATCCTGAATATCTATGCTCCAAATACAAAGGCAGCCACATTCATTAAAGAAACTTTAGTAAAGCTCAAAGCACACATTGCACCTCATACAATAATAGTGGGAGACTTCAACACACCACTTTCACAAATGGACAGATCATGGAAACAGAAACTAAATAGGGACACAGTGAAACTAAGAGAAATTATGAATCAAATGGATCTGGCAGATATCTACAGAACATTCTATCCTAAAACAAAAGGATATACCTTCTTCTCAGCACCTCATGGTACCTTCTCCAAAATTGACCACATAATTGGTCACAAAACAGGCCTCAACAGATATAAAAATATTGAAATTGTCCCATGCATCCTATCAGATCACCATGGACTAAGGCTGATCTTCAATAACAAAATAAATAATAGAAAGCCAACCTTCACGTGGAAACTGAACAACACTCTTCTCAATGATACCTTGGTCAAGGAAGGAATAAAGAAAGAAATTAAGGACTTTTTAGAGTTCAATGAAAATGAAGCCACAACATACCCAAACTTATGGGACGCAATGAAAGCATTTTTAAGAGGAAAACTCATAGCTCTGAGTGCCTCCAAAAGGAAACTAGAGAGAGCACACATTAGCAGCTTGACAACACACCTAAAAGCACTAGAACAAAAGGAAGCAAATTCACCCAAGAGGAGTAGACGGCAGGAAATAATCAAACTCAGGGGTGAAATCAACCAAGTGGAAACAAGAGAAACTATTCAAAGAATCAACCAATCAAGGAGCTGGTTCTTTGAGAAAATCAACAAGATAGATAAACCCTTAGCCAGACTCACTAGAGGGCACAGGGAAAGCATCCTAATTAACAAAATCAGAAATGAAAAAGGAGACATAACAACAGATCCTGAAGACATCCAAAACACCATCAGATCCTTCTACCAAAGGCTATACTCAACAAAACTGGAGAACCTGGATGAAATGGAGAAGTTCCTAGACAGATACCAGGTACCAAAGTTGAATCAAGATCAGGTTAATGATCTAAACAGCCCTATATCCCCCAAAGAAATAGAAGCAGTCATTAATAGTCTCCCAACTAAAAAAAGCCCAGGACCAGATGGGTTTAGTGCAGAGTTCTATCAGACCTTCAAAGAAGATCTAATCCCAGTTCTTCACAAACTATTCCACAAAATAGAAACAGAAGGTACTCTACCCAACTCATTCTATGAAGCCACAATTACTCTGATACCTAAACCACAAAAAGACCCAACAAAGATAGAAAACTTCAGACCAATATCCCTTATGAATATTGATGCAAAAATCCTCAATAAAGTTCTTGCTAACCGAATCCAAGAACACATCAAAACAATCATCCATCCTGACCAAGTAGGTTTCATCCCAGGGATGCAGGGATGGTTCAATATACGGAAATCCATCAACGTAATCCAGTATATAAACAAACTCAAAGACAAAAACCACATGGTCATCTCCTTAGATGCGGAAAAAGCATTTGACAAGATCCAACACCCATTCATGATAAAAGTCTTGGAAAGATCAGGAATTCAAGGCCCATACCTTAACATGATAAAAGCAATCTACAGCAAACCAGTAGCCAACATCAAAGTAAATGGTGAGAAGCTTGAAGCAATCCCTCTAAAATCAGGGACTAGACAAGGCTGTCCATTTTCTCCATACCTATTCAACATTGTACTTGAAGTCCTAGCCAGAGCAATTCGACAACAAAAGGAGATCAAAGGGATACAAATTGGAAAAGATGAAGTCAAAATATCACTCTTTGCAGATGATATGATAGTATATATAAGTGACCCTAAAAATTCCACCAGAGAACTCCTAAGCCTGATAAACAGCTTCGGTGAAGTAGCTGGATATAAAATTAACTCAAACAAATCAATGGCCTTTCTCTACACAAAGAATAAACAGGCTGAGAAAGAAATTAGGGAAACAACACCCTTCTCAATAGTCACAAATAATATAAAATATCTTGGCGTGACTCTAACTAAGGAAGTGAAAGATCTGTATAATAAAAACTTCAAGTCTCTGAAGAAAGAAATTCTAGAAGATCTCAGAAGATGGAAAGATCTCCCATGCTCATGGATTGGCAGGATCAACATTGTAAAAATGGCTATCTTGCCAAAAGCAATCTACAGATTCAATGCAATCCCCATCAAAATTCCAAATCAATTCTTCAACGAATTAGAAAGTGCAATCTGCAAATTCATCTGGAATAACAAAAAACCTAGGATAGCAAAAACTCTTCTCAAGGATAAAAGAACCTCTGGTGGAATCACCATGCCGGACCTAAAGCTCTACTACAGAGCAATTGTGATAAAAACTGCATGGTACTGGTATAGTGACAGACAAATAGACCAATGGAATAGAATTGAAGACCCAGAAATGAACCCACACACCTATGGTCACTTGATCTTCGACAAGGGAGCTAAAAACATCCAGTGGAAGAAAGACAGCATTTTCAACAAATGGTGCTGGCACAACTGGTTGTTAACATGTAGAAGAATGCGAATCGATCCATTCCTATCTCCTTGTACTAAGGTCAAGTCTAAGTGGATCAAGGAACTTCACATAAAACCAGAGACACTGAAACTTATAGAGGAGAAAGTGGGGAAAAGCCTTGAAGATATGGGCACAGGGGAAAAATTCCTGAATAGAACAGTAATGGCTTGTGCTGTAAGATCGAGAATTGACAAGTGGGACCTCATGAAACTACAAAGCTTCTGCAAGGCTAAAGACACCATCAATAAGACAAAAAAACCACCAACAGATTGGGAAAGGATCGTCACCTATCCTAAATCAGATAAGGGACTAATATCCAATATATATAAAGAACTCAAGAAGGTGGACTCCAGAAAGTCAAAAAACCCCATTAAAAAATGGGGCTCAGAACTGAACAAAGAATTCTCACCTGAGGAATACCGAATGGCAGAGAAGCACCTGAAAAAATGTTCAACATCCTTAATCATCAGGGAAATGCAAATCAAAACAACCCTGAGATTCCACCTCACACCAGTCAGAATGGCTAAGATCAAAAATTCAGGTGACAGCAGATGCTGGCGAGGATGTGGAGAAAGAGGAACACTCCTCCATTGTTGGTGGGATTGCAAGCTTGTACAACCACTCTGGAAATCAGTCTGGCGGTTCCTCAGAAAATTGGACATAGTACTACCGGAGGATCCAGCAATACCTCTCCTGGGCATATATCCAGAAGATGTCCCAACCGGTAAAAAGGACACATGCTCCACTATGTTCATAGCAGCCCTATTTATAATAGCCAGAAGCTGGAAAGAACCCAGATGTCCCTCAACAGAGGAATGGATACAGAAATTATGGTACATTTACACAATGGAGTACTACTCAGCTATTATAAAGAATGAATTTATGAAATTCCTAGCCAAATGGATGGACCTGGAGGGCATCATCTTGAGTGAAGTAACACAATCACAAAAGAACTCACACAATATGTATTCATTGATAAGTGGATATTAGCCCAAAACTTAGGATACCCAAGATATAAGATACAATTTGATAAACGCATGAAACTCAAGAAGAATGAAGACCAAAGTGTGGACACTGTGCACCTTCTTAGAATTGGGAACAAAACACCCAGGGAAGGAGTTACAGAGACAAAGTTCGTAGCTGTGATGAAAGGATGGACCATTTAGAGACTGCTGTATCCAGGGATCCGTCCCATAATCAGCTTCTAAACGCTGACACCATTGCATACACTAGCAAGATTTTGCTGAAAGGACCCAAATATAGCTGTCTCTTGTGAGATGATGCCGGGGCCTAGCAAACACAGGAGTGGATGTTCACAGTCAGCTATTGGATGTATCACAGGGCTCCCAATGGAGAAGCTAGAGAAAGTACCCAAGGAGCTAAAGGGATCTGCAACCCTGTTGTTGGAACAACATGATGTACTAACCAGAACCCTGGAGCTCTTGTCTCTAGCTGCATATGTATCGAAAGATGGCCTAGTCGGCCATCAATGGAAAGAGAGGCCCATTGGACTTGCAAACTTTATATGCCCCAATATAGGGGAATGCCAGGGCCAAAAGAATGGGAATGGGTGGGTAGGGAAGTGGGGGGCGCTATGGGGGACTTTTGGGATAGTATTGGAAATGTAATTGAGGAAAATATGTAATAAAAATATAAAAAAAATAATAAAAAAAAAAAAGAGGGATTTAGATTCTCCAGAATCTGACACCCTCTTCTGGAGTGTCTGAAGACAGCTACAGTGTACATATATCTAATAAATACATAAATAAATATATAAATAAACATTTTTTTTAAAAGGATAAGAAAGAAAGAAAGACCAGGCAGGCCTGCCATCCTTATCACTGTCTGTATGTCTGTCTGTCTGATCCCCTGGAACTGGAGATGGGCCACCATATAGTTGCTGGTAGTTGATCCCAGGTACTCTGGAAGAGGAGACAATGCTGTTAATTCTTGAGCTTTTAGAGTGGCCCCACCCTTCTTTAAATTTTTAGAAGTATATGTGAGGCTGTGTTTATGTACATCATATGCAGACCATAAGAGGGATTTAGATTCTCCAGAATCTGACACCCTCTTCTGGAGTGTCTGAACAGCTACAGTGTACTTATATCTAATAATAAATAAATAAATAAATAAATAAATAAATAAATAAATAAATAAATAAATAAACGAACATTTTTTTAAAAAAAGGATAAGAAAGAAAGAAAGACCAGGCAGGCCTGCCATCCTTATCACTGTCTGTCTGTCTGTCTGTCTGATCCCCTGGAACTGGAGATGGGCCACCTTTTAGGTGCTGGTAGTTGATCCCAGGTTCTCTGGAAGATTAGACAATGCTGTTAATTGTTGAGTCCTTTCAGTGGCCCCACCTATTTATAATTTTTAGAAGTATATGTGAGGCTGTGTTTATGTACATCATATTCAGACCATAAGAGGGATTTAGATTCTCTAGAATCTGACACCCTCTTCTGGAGTGTCTGAAGACGGCTACAGTGTACTTATATCTAATAAATACATAAATAAATAAATAAATAAATAAATAAATAAATAAATAAATAAACATTTTTTAAAAAGTAGAAGAAATAAAGAAAGACCAGGCAGGCCTGCCATCCTTATCTCTGTCTCTCTGTCTGTCTGTCTGTCTGTCTGATCCACTGGAACTGGAGATGGGTCACCATAAGGTGCTGGTAGTTTATCCCAGGTTCTCTGAAAGAGGAGACAATGCTGTTAATTGTTGAGCCCTCTCATTGGCCCCACACATCTTTAAATTTTTAGAAGTATATGTGAGGCTGTGTTTATGTACATCATATGCAGACCATAAGAGGGATTTAGATTCTCCAGAATCTGACACCCTCTTCTGGGGTGTCTGAAGACAGCTACAGTGTACTTATATCTAATAAATACATAAATAAATATATAAATAAACATTTTTTTGAAAAGGATAAGAAAGAAAGAATGACCAGGCAGGCCTGCCATCCTTATCACTGTCTGTATGTCTGTCTGTCTGATCCCCTGGAACTGGAGATGGGCCACCATATAGTTGCTGGTAGTTGATCCCAGGTACTCTGGAAGAGGAGACAATGCTGTTAATTGTTGAGCTTTTAGAGTGGCCCCACCCTTCTTTAAATTTTTAGAAGTATATGTGAGGCTGTGTATATGTACATCATATGCAGACCAAAAGAGGGATTTAGATTCTCCAGAATCTGACACCCTCTTCTGGAGTGTCTGAACAGCTACAGTGTACTTATATCTAATAATAAATAAATAAATAAATAAATAAATACATAAATAAATAAATAAATAAATAAATAAATAAATAAATAAATAAACATTTTTTTAAAAGTATAAGAAAGAAAGAAAGTCCAGGCAGGCCTCCATCCTTACCTCTGTCAGTCTGTCTATCTGTCTGTCTGATCCCTTGGAACTGGAGATGGGCCACCATATAGTTGCTGTTAGTTGATCCCAGGTTCTCTGGAAGAAGAGACAATGCTGTTAATTGTTGAGCCCTTCCAGTGGCACTACCGATCTTTAAATTTTTAGAAGTATATGTTAGGCTGTGTTTACGTACATCATATGCAGACCATAAGAGGGATTTAGATTCTCCAGAATCTGACACCCTCTTCAGGAGTGTCTGAAGACAACTACAGTGTACTTATATCTAATAAATACATAAATAAATAAATAAAAAATAAATAAACATTATTTTAAAAGGATAAGAAAGAAAGAAAAACCAGGCAGGCCTGCCCTCCTTATCTCTGTCTGTCTGTCTGTCTGTCTGATCCCCTGGAACTGGAGATGGGCCACCTTTTAGGTGCTGGTAGTTGATCCCAGGTTCTCTGGAAGAGGAGACAATGCTGTTAATTGTTGAGTCCTTTCAGTGGCCCCACCTATTTATAATTTTTAGAAGTATATGTGAGGCTGTGTTTATGTACATCATATTCAGACCATAAGAGGGATTTAGATTCTCTAGAATCTGACACCCTCTTCTGGAGTGTCTGAAGACGGCTACAGTGTACTTATATCTAATAAATACATAAATAAATAAATAAATGAATAAATAAATAAATAAATAAATAAACATTTTTTTAAAAGTATAAGAAATAAAGAAAGACCAGGCAGGCCTGCCATCCATATCTCTGTCTCTCTGTCTGTCTGTCTGTCTGTCTGATCCTCTGGAACTGGAGATGGGCCACCATAAGGTGCTGGTAGTTTATCCCAGGTTCTCTGAAAGAGGAGACAATGCTGTTAATTGTTGAGCCCTCTCAGTGGCCCCACCCATCTTTAAATTTTTAGAAGTATATGCGAGGCTGTGTTTATGTACATCATATGCAGACCATAAGAGGGGTTTAGATTCTCCAGAATCTGACACCCTCTTCTGGAGTGTCTGAAAGCAGCTACAGTGTACATATATCTAATAAATACATAAATAAATATATAAATAAACATTTTTTTAAAAAGCATAAGAAAGAAAGAAAGACCAGGCAGGCCTGCCATCCTTATCACTGTCTGTATGTCTGTCTGTCTGATCCCCTGGAACTGGAGATGGGCCACCATATAGTTGCTGGTAGTTGATCCCAGGTACTCTGGAAGAGGAGACAATGCTGTTAATTGTTGAGCTTTTAGAGTGGCCCCACACTTCTTTAAATTTTTAGAAGTATATGTGAGGCTGTGTTTATGTACATCATATGCAGACCATAAGAGGGATTTAGATTCTCCAGAATCTGACACCCTCTTATGGAGTGTCTGAACAGCTACAGTGTACTTATATCTAATAATAAATAAATAAATAAATAAATAAATAAATAAATAAATAAATAAACATTTTTTTAAAAAAAGGATAAGAAAGAGAGTAAGATCAGGCAGGCCTGCCATCGTTATCACTGTCTGTCTTTCTGTCTGTCTGATCCCCTGGAACTGGAGATGGGCCACCTTTTAGGTGCTGGTAGTTGATCCCAGGTTCTCTGGAAGAGTAGACAATGCTGTTAATTGTTGAGTCCTTTCAGTGGCCCCACCTATTTATAATATTTAGAAGTATATGTGAGGCTGTGTTTATGTACATCATATTCAGACCATAATAGGGATTTAGGTTCTCTAGAATCTGACACCCTCTTCTGGAGTGTCTGAAGACGGCTACAGTGTACTTATATCTAATAAATAAATAAATAAATAAATAAACATTTTTTAAAAAGTATAAGAAATAAAGAAAGACCAGGCAGGCCTGCCATCCTTATCTCTGTCTCTCTGTCTGTCTGTCTGTCTGTCTGATCCACTGGAACTGGAGATGGGCCACCATAAGGTGCTGGTAGTTTATCCCAGGTTCTCTGAAAGAGGAGACAATGCTGTTAATTGTTGAGCCCTCTCATTGGCCCCACACATCTTTAAATTTTTAGAAGTATATGTGAGGCTGTGTTTATGTATATCATATGCAGACCATAAGAGGGATTTAGATTCTCCAGAATCTGACACCCTCTTCAGGAGTGGCTGAAGACAGCTACAGTGTACTTATATCTAATAAATACATAAATAAATATATAAATAAACATTTTTTTGAAAAGGATAAGAAAGAAAGAATGACCAGGCAGGCCTGCCATCCTTATCACTGTCTGTCTGTCTGTCTGTCTGATCCCCTGGAACTGGAGATGGGCCACCTTTTAGGTGCTGGTAGTTGATCCCAGGTTCTCTGGAAGAGGAGACAATGCTGTTAATTGTTGAGTCCTTTCAGTGGCCCCACCTATTTATAATTTTTAGAAGTATATGTGAGGCTGTGTTTATGTACATCATATTCAGACCATAAGAGGGATTTAGATTCTCTAGAATCTGACACCGGCTTATGGAGTGTCTGAAGACGGCTACAGTGTACTTATATCTAATAAATACATAAATAAATAAATAAATAAAAAAATAAATAAATAAATAAACATATTTTAAAAAGTATAAGAAATTAAGAAAGCCCAGGCAGGCCTGCCATCCTTATCTCTGTCTTTCTGTCTGTCTGTCTGTCTGTCTGATCCCCTGGAACTGGAGATGGGCCACCATAAGGTGCTTGTAGTTTATCCCAGGTTCTCTGAAAGAGGAGACAATGCTGTTAATTGTTGAGCCCTCTCAGTGGCCCCACCCATCTTTAAATTTTTAGAAGTATATGCGAGGCTGTGTTTATGTACATCATATGCAGACCATAAGAGGGGTTTAGATTCTCCAGAATCTGACACCCTCTTCTGGAGTGTCTGAAAGCAGCTACAGTGTACATATATCTAATAAATACATAAATAAATATATAAATAAACATTTTTTTAAAAAGGATAAGAAAGAAAGAAAGACCAGGCAGGCCTGCCATCCTTATCACTGTCTGTATGTCTGTCTGTCTGATCCCCTGGAACTGGAGATGGGCCACCATATAGTTGCTGGTAGTTGATCCCAGGTACTCTGGAAGAGGAGACAATGCTGTTAATTGTTGAGCTTTTAGAGTGGCCCCACACTTCTTTAAATTTTTAGAAGTATATGTGAGGCTGTGTTTATGTACATCATATGCAGACCATAAGAGGGATTTAGATTCTCCAGAATCTGACACCCTCTTCTGGAGTGTCTGAACAGCTACAGTGTACATATATCTAATAATAAATAAATAAATAATTAAATAAATAAATAAATAAATAAATAAACATTTTTTTTAAAAAAAGGATAAGAAAGAGAGAAAGACCAGGCAGGCCTGCCATCCTTATCACTGTCTGTCTTTCTGTCTGTCTGATCCCCTGGAACTGGAGATGGGCCACCTTTTAGGTGCTGGTAGTTGATCCCAGGTTCTCTGGAAGAGGAGACAATGCTGTTAATTGTTGTGTCCTTTCAGTGGCCCCACCTATTTATAATTTTTAGAAGTATATGTGAGGCTGTGTTTATGTACATCATATTCAGACCATAAGAGGGATTTAGATTCTCTAGAATCTGACACCCTCTTCTGGAGTGTCTGAAGACGGCTACAGTGTACTTATATCTAATAAATAAATAAATAAATAAATAAATAAATAAATAAATAAACATTTTTTAAAAAGTATAAGAAATAAAGAAAGACCAGTCAGGCCTGCCATCCTTATCTCTGTCTCTCTGTCTGTCAGTCTGTCTGTTTGTCTGATCCACTGGAACTGGAGATGGGCCACCATAAGGTGCTGGTAGTTTATCCCAGGTTCTCTGAAAGAGGAGACAATGCTGTTAATTGTTGAGCCCTCTCATTGGCCCCACACATCTTTAAATTTTTAGAAGTATATGTGAGGCTGTGTTTATGTACATCAGATGCAGACCATAAGAGGGATTTAGATTCTCCAGAATCTGACACCCTCTTCTGGAGTGTCTGAAAGCAGCTACAGTGTACATATATCTAATAAATACATAAATAAATATATAAATAAACATTTTTTTAAAAAGGATAAGAAAGAAAGAAAGACCAGGCAGGCCTGCCATCCTTATCACTGTCTGTATGTCTGTCTGTCTGATCCCCTGGAACTGGAGATGGGCCACCATATAGTTGCTGGTAGTTGATCCCAGGTACTCTGGAAGAGGAGACAATGCTGTTAATTGTTGAGCTTTTAGAGTGGCCCCACACTTCTTTAAATTTTTAGAAGTATATGTGAGGCTGTGTTTATGTACATCATATGCAGACCATAAGAGGGATTTAGATTCTCCAGAATCTGACACCCTCTTCTGGAGTGTCTGAACAGCTACAGTGTACTTATATCTAATAATAAATAAATAAATAAATAAATAAACATTTTTTGTAAAAAAGGATAAGAAAGAGAGAAAGACCAGGCAGGCCTGCCATCCTTATCACTGTCTGTCTTTCTGTCTGTCTGATCCCCTGGAACTGGAGATGGGCCACCTTTTAGGTGCTGGTAGTTGATCCCAGGTTCTCTGGAAGAGTAGACAATGCTGTTAATTGTTGAGTCCTTTCAGTGGCCCCACCTATTTATAATATTTAGAAGTATATGTGAGGCTGTATTTATGTACATCATATTCAGACAATAATAGGGATTTAGATTCTCTAGAATCTGACACCCTCTTCTGGAGTGTCTGAAGACGGCTACAGTGTACTTATATCTAATAAATAAATAAATAAATAAACATTTTTTAAAAAGTATAAGAAATAAAGAAAGACCAGGCAGGCCTGCCATCCTTATCTCTGTCTCTCTGTCTGTCAGTCTGTCTGTTTGTCTGATCCACTGGACCTGGAGATGGGCCACCATAAGGTGCTGGTAGTTTATCCCAGGTTCTCTGAAAGAGGAGACAATGCTGTTAATTGTTGAGCCCTCTCATTGGCCCCACACATCTTTAAATTTTTAGAAGTATATGTGAGGCTGTGTTTATGTACATCATATGCAGACCATAAGAGGGATTTAGATTCTCCAGAATCTGACACCCTCTTCAGGAGTGGCTGAAGACAGCTACAGTGTACTTATATCTAATAAATACATAAATAAATATATAAATAAACATTTTTTTGAAAAGGATAAGAAAGAAAGAATGACCAGGCAGGCCTGCCATCCTTATCACTGTCTGTATGTCTGTCTGTCTGATCCCCTGGAACTGGAGATGGGCCACCATATAGTTGCTGGTAGTTGATCCCAGGTACTCTGGAAGAGGAGACAATGCTGTTAATTGTTGAGCTTTTAGAGTGGCCCCACCCATCTTTAAATTTTTAGAAGTATATGTGAGGCTGTGTTTATGTACATCATATGCAGACCATAAGAGGGATTTAGATTCTCCAGAATCTGACACCCTCTTCTGGAGTGTCTGAACAGCTACAGTGTACTTATATCTAATAATAAATAAATAAATAAATAAATAAATAAATAAATAAATAAATAAACATTTTTTTAAAAAAAGGATAAGAAAGAGAGAAAGACCAGGCAGGCCTGCCATCCTTATCACTGTCTGTCTTTCTGTCTGTCTGATCCCCTGGAACTGGAGATGGGCCACCTTTTAGGTGCTGGTAGTTGATCCCAGGTTCTCTGGAAGAGGAGACAATGCTGTTAATTGTTGAGTCCTTTCAGTGGCCCCACCTATTTATAATTTTTAGAAGTATATGTGAGGCTGTGTTTATGTACATCATATTCAGACCATAAGAGGGATTTAGATTCTCTAGAATCTGACACCCTCTTCTGGAGTGTCTGAAGACGGCTACAGTGTACTTATATCTAATAAATAAATAAATAAATAAATAAATAAATAAACATTTTTTAAAAAGTATAAGAAATAAAGAAAGACCAGGCAGGCCTGCCATCCTTATCTCTGTCTCTCTGTCTGTCTGTCTGTCTGTCTGATCCACTGGAACTGGAGATGGGCCACCATAAGGTGCTGGTAGTTTATCCCAGGTTCTCTGAAAGAGGAGACAATGCTGTTAATTGTTGAGCCCTCTCATTGGCCCCACACATCTTTAAATTTTTAGAAGTATATGTGAGGCTGTGTTTATGTACATAATATGCAGATCATAAGAGGGATTTAGATTCTCCAGAATCTGACACCCTCTTCTGGAGTGTCTGAAGACAGCTACAGTGTACTTATATCTAATAAATACATAAATAAATATATAAATAAACATTTTTTTGAAAAGGATAAGAAAGAAAGAATGACCAGGCAGGCCTGCCATCCTTATCACTGTCTGTATGTCTGTCTGTCTGATCCCCTGGAACTGGAGATGGGCCACCATATAGTTGCTGGTAGTTGATCCCAGGTACTCTGGAAGAGGAGACAATGCTGTTAATTGTTGAGCTTTTAGAGTGGCCCCAACCTTCTTTAAATTTTTAGAAGTATATGTGAGGCTGTGTTTATGTACATCATATGCAGACCATAAGAGGGATTTAGATTCTCCAGAATCTGACACCCTCTTCTGGAGTGTCTGAACAGCTACAGTGTACTTATATCTAATAATAAATAAATAAATAAATAAATAAATAAATAAATAAATAAACAAACATTTTTTTTAAAAAAGGATAAGAAAGAAAGAAAGACCAAGCAGGCCTGCCATCCTTATCACTGTCTGTCTGTCTGTCTGTCTGATCCCCTGGAACTTGAGAGGGGCCACCTTTTAGGTGCTGGTAGTTGATCCCAGGTTCTCTGGAAGAGGAGACAATGCTGTTAATTGTTGAGTCCTTTCAGTGGCCCCACCTATTTATAATTTTTAGAAGTATATGTGAGGCTGTGTTTATGTACATCATATTCAGACCATAAGAGGGATTTAGATTCTCCAGAATCTGACACCCTCTTCTGGAGTGTCTGAAGACGGCTACAGTGTACTTATATCTAATAAATACATAAATAAATAAATAAATAAATAAATAAATAAATAAATAAATAAACATTTTTTAAAAAAGTATAAGAAATAAAGAAAGACCAGGCAGGCCTGCCATCCTTATCTCTGTCTCTCTGTCTCTCTGTCTGTCTGTCTGATCCACTGGAACTGGAGATGGGCCACCATAAGGTACTGGTAGTTTATCCCAGGTTCTCTGAAAGAGGAGACAATGCTGTTAATTGTTGAGCCCTCTCAGTGGCCCCACACATCTTTAAATTTTTAGAAGTTTATGTGAGGCTGTGTTTATGTACATCATATGCATACCATAAGAGGGATTTAGATTCTCCAGAATCTGACACCCTCTTCTGGAGTGTCTGAAGACAGCTACAGTGTACTTATATCTAATAAATACATAAATAAATATATAAATAAACATTTTTTAAAAAGGATAAGAAAGAAAGAAAGACCAGGCAGGCCGGCCATCCTTATCACTGTCTGTATGTCTGTCTGTCTGATCGTCTAGAACTGGAGATGGGCCACCATATAGTTGCTGGTAGTTGATCCCAGGTACTCTGGAAGAGGAGACAATGCTGTTAATTGTTGAGCTTTTAGAGTGGCCCCACCCTTCTTTAAATTTTTAGAAGTATATGTGAGGCTGTGTTTATGTACATAATATGCAGTCCATAAGAGGGATTTAGATTCTCCAGAATATGACACCCTCTTCTGAAGTGTCTGAAGACAGGTACAATGTACTTATATCTAATAAATATATATATAAATAAATAAACATTTTTAAAATGTATAAGAAGAAAGAAAAACCAGGCAGGCCTGCAATCCTGGTCTGTCTGTCTGTATGTATGTCTGTCTGATCCCCTGGAACTGGAGATGGGCCACAATATAGTTGCTGGTAGTTGATCCCAGGTCCTCTGGAAGAGGAGACAATGCTGTTAATTGTTGAGCTTTTTCAGTGGCCCCAACCATCTTTAAATTTTTAGAAGTATATGTGAGGCTGTGTTTATGTACATCATATGCAGACCATAAGAGGGATATAGATTCTCCAGAATCTGAAACCCTCTTCTGGAGAGTCTGTAGACAGCTACAGTGTACTTATATCTGATAAATAAATAAATAAATAAATTAATTAATTAATTAATTAATAAACATTTTTTAAAAAGATAAGAAAGAAAGATAAATCAGGCAGGCCTGCCATCCTTATCTCTTTCTGTCTGTCTGTCTGTCTGATGCCCTGCAACTTGAGATGGGCCACCACATAGTTGCTGGTAGTTGATCCCACGTTCTCTGGAAGAGGAGACAATGGTGTTAATTGTTGAGCCCTTTAAGTGGGCCCACCCATCTTTAAATTTTTAGAAGTATATGTGAGGCTGTGTTTATGTACATCATATGCAGACCATAAGAGGGATTTAGATTCTCCAGAAGATGACACCCTCTTCTAGAGTGTCTGAAGACAGCTACAGTGTACTTATATCTAATAAATACATAAATAAATAAATAAATAAATAAATAAATAAACATTTTTTTAAAAGTATAAGAAATAAAGAAAGTCCAGGCAGGCCTCCATCCTTACCTCTGTCAGTCTGTCTGTCTGTCTGTCTGATCCCTTGGAACTGGAGATGGGCCACCATATAGTTGATGTTAGTTGATCCCAGGTTCTCTGGAAGAAGAGACAATGCTGTTAATTGTTGAGCCCTTTCAGTGGCTCCACCTATCTTTAAATTTTTAGAAGTATATGTTAGGCTGTGTTTATGTACATCATATGCAGACCATAAGAGGGATTTAGATTCTCCAGAATCTGACACCCTCTTCTGGAGTGTCTAAAGACAACTACAGTGTACTTATATCTAATAAATACATAAATAAATAAATAAATAAATAAATAAATAAATAAATAAATAAACAAACATTATTTTAAAAGGATAAGAAAGAAAGAAAAACCAGGCAGGCCTGCCCTTTTTATCTCTGTCTGTCTGTCTGTCTGATCCCCTGGAACTGGAGATTGGCCACCATATAGTTGCTGGTAGTTGATCCCAGGTTCTCTGGAAGAAGAGACAATGCTGTTAATTGTTGAGCCCTTTCAGTGGGCCCACCCATCTTAAATTTTTAGAAGTGTATGTGAATCTGTGTTTATGTCCAACATATGCAGACCATAAGAGGTATTTATATTCTCCAGAATCTGACACCCTCTTCTGGAGTGTCTGAAGACAGCTACGGTGTACTTATATCTAATAAGTACATAAATAAATAAATAAACATTTTTTAAAAAGGATAAGAAAGAAAGAAAAACCAGGGAGGCCTGCCACCCTTGTCTGTCTGTCTCTTTGTCTGCCTGATCCCCTGGAACTGGAGATGGGCCACCATATAGTTGCTCGTAGTTGATCCCAGGTTCTCTGGTAGAGGAGACAATGCTGTTAATTGTTGAGCCCTTTAGTGGCCCCACACATCTTTAAATTTTTAGAAGTATATGTGAGGCTGTGTTTATGTACATCATATGCAGACCAAAAGAGGGATTTAGATTCTCCAGAATCTGACACCATCTCCAGGAGTGTTTGAAGACAGCTACAGTGTACTTATATATAATAAATACATAAATAAATAAATAAATAAATAAATAAATAAATAAATAAACATTTTTTAAAAGTATAAGAAAGAAAGAAAGACCAGGCAGGCCTCCATCCTAATCTCTGTCTGTCTGTCTGTCTGTCTGATACCCTGGAACTGGAGATGGGCCACCATATAGTTGCTGGTAGTTGATCCAAGGTTCTCTGGAAGAGGAGACAATGCTATTAATTGTTGAGCCCTTTCAGTGGCCCCACCCATCTTTAAATTTTTAGAAGTATATGCGAGGCTGTGTTTATGTACCGAATATGCAGACCATAAGAGGGATTTATATTCTCCAGAATCTGACACCCTCTTCTGGAGTGTCTGAAGACAGCTACAGTGTACTTATATCTAATAAATTCATAAATAAACAAATAAACATTTTTTAAAAAGGATAATAAAGAAAGAGAGACCAGGCAGGCCTGCCATCCTTGTCTGTCTGTCTGTCTGTCTGATCCCCTGGAACTGGAGATGGGCCACCATATAATTGCTGGTAGTTGATCCCAGGTTCTCTGGAAGAGGAGTCAGTGCTGTTAATTGTTGAGCCCTTTCAGTGGCCCCACCCATCTTTAAATTTTTAGAAGTATATGTGAGGCTGTGTTCATGTACATCATATGCAGACCATAAGAGGGAAATAGATTCTCCAGAATCTGACACCCTCTTCGGGAGTGTTTGAAGACAGCTACAGTGTACTTATATCTAATAAATACATACTTAAATTAATAAACATTTTTTTAAAAGGATAAGAAAGAAGGAAAGACAAGGTAGGCCTTCCATTCTTAACTCTATCTGTCTGTATGTCTGTCTGTCTGTCTGATCCCCTGGAACTGGAGATGGGCCACAATATAGTTGCTGGTAGTTGATCCCAGGTTCTCTATAAGAGGAGACAATGCTGTTAATTGTTGATCCCTTTCATTGGACCCACACAACTTTAAATTTTTAGATGTAAATGTGAGGCTGTGTGTATGTACATCATATGAAGACCATAAGAGGGATATAGATTCTCCAGAATCTTACACCCTCTTCTGGAGTGTCTGAAGACAGCTACATTGTACGTATATCTAATAAATACATAAATAAATAAATAAATAAATAAATAAATAAATAAATAAACAAACAAACAAACAAACATTTTTTAAAAGGGATAAGAAAGAAAGAAAAACCAGGCAGGCCTGCCATCCTTGTCTGTCTTTCTCTCTGTCTGTCTGTCTTGCCTAGCCCCTTGAGTAGCCTAGCCTAGTCCCTTGCCTTGACTAGCCCAGCCCCTTGCCTAGCCTAGCCTAGCCCAGCCCTGCCTTGCCTAGCCCTGCCTATCCCTGTCTTTAACCAGGCTGGCCTCGAACTCAGAAACTGACTGCCTCTGCCTCCAGAGTGCTCTCATTAAGAGCTCGAGCCACCACTGACTGTTGGGTTTTCTAAGTCTTACATAGGTATGGTCTGTTTCTCAGCTGTGAAACCCTAATTAACACATGTAGTCTGTCCTAGGTCAGCCATAGCTACAGACTGAGGCCTTTTCTAAAACAAAACAAAAGAAAACAAAAAATAGAAATAATAAAATAAATAAATTAAGCAACCACATGATACCTTTTCTTTCTTTCAATGATACTCAGAGCTTGAAGCACTTCACCCATGAGACCTCAGCTCCGGACATTGAGGCTCTTTCCCTAACAAGTATTATGGCTGAACCTGAGGGGTTCTACTGCTGATTTGTGTCCCCCACTTTAAAAAAATAGTTGTTTTCAAAGGCTGCAGGTTCTTAGCCCTGTTCCTTGTTACAGTTGAGTCACAGCCCTGAAAGTTCAGTCGTAGTTAAAGGCACTGAGAAGGGCTTCCTATAGACATCAAAGACCAAGTCTTTGTTTTTAAAAAGTTAATCTGGATTCCCCCACCCCCTGGCATCCTTAGAATTCCTAGAAAGGAAGGCAGGGACCTGGGCAGAAGGGTGCAAGGCTACTGGTGTTTGTAAGTGGTAACAGAAAGCTTTCTCTTGTTGGTACCCTACCCCAAGTTACACTGTCACTTCTTTTTCCTAGTTGTTGTTTTGTCGGTTTGTATTCTCAACATAGACCCTTTTCCTTCCTAACCTTGGCTGTCCTGAACCTTACTGTCCTTGAACTCAGTGATTTGCCTGTCTTGCTGGGATGAAACTGTGAGCTACCATCCAGAAGGAAGCACCCTGCTGAGGTTAGATTGGGGTCTCTTCATTTTCCTCTATGAACATGCATATGGCAGGCCTGTTCTTTCTTTTTTACTTTTCCTTTTCTTTTTAAGATTTATTTATTTATTATATTTAAGTATGCTGTAGCTATCTTCAGACAGTCCAGAAGAGGGTGTCAGATTCTGAAGAATCTAAATCATTCTTATTGTCTGCATATGATGTATATAAACACAGCCTCACATATACTCAAAAAAAAAGAAAGATGTGGCTACAGAGAGGGCTCAACAATTAAGAGCATTGTCTCCTCTTCCAGAGAACCTGGGCTCAATTACCAGTATTATATATGGTGGCCCATCTCCAGTTCCAGGGGATCTAATACTCTGTTCTGGAGTCTGTGGGCACAGCATACACATGCAAAACATTCTTACACAATCATTGAGAGAGGAGAGATAGGGGTTGAGAGAGAGGGGAGGTAATCATACCTCCTGACGAGTTTGAAGACCTGAGCTTCATCACTCACACAAATAAATAAATGCAAAACATTTTTTTATAAATAAACTCTGCCATTGCCCTTTAAAAATTCCTAGAAAACAAGTTTTATAAGCAACAGTTATATTTACTATATCTAAAGGACAGTCATGAGCATATTCAATAAATAGAAAAAGGCCTGTTAGTCTTAGAAATGGAAAAGACAAACCAAGGAAGGTTTGCAATTACATAATGAGGCAGCTCAGCCCAGCTCTAAGGTTGGAAATAAGACTCGAGAATAGGATACACCTGAAGACAACCAGCCATTGTTTTTTGTTTTGGAGGCTGAAAGGATACACCTGAAGACAGCCAATGCTGTGTGATGGTGATCTGGTATTTTTTTTTTTAATTTTTAAAAACTTTAACACTTTTTATAAAACTTTTATAAAAACTCTTTCTTTCTCTCTCTTTCTTTCTCTCTCTCTCTTTCTTTCTCTCTCTCTCTTTCTTTCTCTCCCTCTCTTTCTCTCTCTCTCTTTCTTTCTCTCTCTCTCTTTCTTTCTCTCTCTCTCTTTCTTTCTCTCTCTCTCTTTCTTTGTTTCTTTCCTCACCCTAGCCCCTACCCTAGCCCTGTCTTTCACCAGGGTGGCCTCGAACTCAGAAACTGACTGCCTCTGCCTACAGAGTGCTCTCATTAAGAGCTTGAGCCACCACTGAATGTAGGGTTTTCTAAGCCTTACCTTGCTCTTGGTGTCTGTTCTCAGCTGTGAAACCCTAATTAACACAAGTAGGCAGTCCTGGGTCAGCCAGAGCTACAGACAGAGGACTTCTCTAAAAACAAATAAAACAAAACAAAACAACAAATAGAAATAATAAAATACATAAATTAAGCAACCACAGCATAGCTTTTCTCTATCTAGGTGGTACTCAGAAATTCCAGCAGTTGGCCTGTGACACCTCAGCTCAGTATATGTGAGGCTGTGTTTATGTACATCATATGCAGACCATAAGAGGGATTTACATTCTCCAGAATCTGACACCCTCCTCTGGAGTGTCTAAAGAAAGCTACAGTGTACTTATATCTAAGAAATACATAAATAAATAAATAAATAAATAAATAAATAAATAAATAAATATTTTTTAAAAAGGATAAGAAAGAAAGAAAGACCAGGCAGGCCTGCCATCTTTATCTCTGTCGGTCTGTCTGTCTGTCTGATCCACTGGAACTGGAGATGGGCCACATTGTAGGTGCTGGTAGTTGATCCCAGGTTCTCTGGAAGAGGAGACAATGCTGTTAATTGTTGAGCCTTTCAGTGGCCCCACCCATTTTAAATTTTTGGAAGTATATGTGAGGCTGTGTTTATGTACATCATATTCAGACCATAAGAGGGATTTAGATTCTCCAGAATCTGACACCATCTTCTGGAGTGTCTGAAGACGGCTACAGTGTACTTATATCTAACAAATAAATAAATAAATAAATAAATAAATAAATAAATAAACATTTTTTTTAAAGTATAAGAAATAAAGAAAGACCAGTCAGGCCTGCCATCCTTATCTCTGTCTCTCTGTCTGTCTGTCTGTCTGATCCACTGGAACTGGAGATGGGCCACCATAAGGTGCTGGTAGTTTATCCCAGGTTCTCTGAAAGAGGAGACAATGCTGTTAATTGTTGAGCCCTCTCAGTGGCCCCACACATCTTTAAATTTTTAGAAGTATATGTGAGGCTGTGTTTATGTACATCATATGCAGACCATAAGAGGGATTTAGATTCTCCAGAATCTGACACCCTCTTCTGGAGTGTCTGAAGACAGCTACAGTGTACTTATATCTAATAAATACATAAATAAATATATAAATAAACATTTTTTAAAAAGGATAAGAAAGAAAGAAAGACCAGGCAGGCCTGCCATCCTTATCACTGTCTGTATGTCTGTCTGTCTGATCCCCTGGAACTGGAGATGGGCCACCATATAGTTGCTGGTAGTTGATCCCAGGTACTCTGGAAGAGGAGACAATGCTGTTAATTGTTGAGCCCTTTCAGTGGCCCCACACTTCTTTAAATATTTAGAAGTATAAATGAGGCTGTGTTTATGTACATCATATTCAGATTATAAGAGGATTTAGATTCTCCAGAATCTGACACCCTCTACTGGAGTGACTGAAGACAGCTACAGTGTACTTATATATAATAAATACATAAGTAAATAAATAAATAAATAAACATTTTTTAAAAAGGATAAGATAGAAAGTAAGACCAGGCAGGCCTGCCATCCTTATCTCTGTCTGTCTGTCTGTCTGTCTGTCTGATCCCCTGGAACTGGAGATGGGCCACCATATAGTTGCTGGTAGTTGATCCCAGGTTCTCTGTAAGAGGAGACAATGCTGTTAATTGTTGAGCCCTTTCAGTGGCCCCACCCATTTTTAATTTTTAGAAGTATATGTGATGCTGTGTTTATGTACATCATATTCAGACCATAAGAGGGATTTAGATACTCTAGAATCTGTCACCCTCTTCTGGAGTGTCTGAAGACGGCTACAGTGTACTTATATCTAATACATAAATAAATAAATAAATAAATAAATAAATAAATAAATAAACATTTTTTAAAAAGTATAAAAAATAAAGAAAGACCAGGCAGGCCTGCCATCCTTATCTCTGTCTCTCTGTCTGTCTGTCTGATCCACTGGAACTGGAGATGGGCCACCATAAGGTGCTGGTAGTTTATCCCAGGTTCTCTGAAAGAGGAGACAATGCTGTTAATTGTTGAGCCCTCTCAATGGCCCCACACATCTTTAAATTTTTAGAAGTATATGTGAGGCTGTGTTTATGTACATCATATGCAGACCATAAGAGGGATTTTGATTCTCCAGAATCTGACATCCTCTTCTGGAGTGTCTGAAGACAGCTACAGTGTACTTATATCTAATAAATACATAAATAAATATATAAATAAACATTTTTTAAAAAGGATAAGAAAGAAAGAAAGACCAGGCAGGCCTGCCATTTTTATCACTGTCTGTATGTCTGTCTGTCTGATCCCCTGGAACTGGAGATGGGCCACCATATAGTTGCTGGTAGTTGATCCCAGGTACTCTGGAAGAGGAGACAATGCTGTTAATTGTTGAGCTTTTAGAGTGGCCACACCCTTCTTTAAATTTTTAGAAGTATATGTGAGGCTGTGTGGGGCCACTGAAAGTCACATAGAGAGACAGAGAGATACATTGAGAGAGACAGAGAGACAGAGAGAGACACAGAGAGAGACACAGAGAGACACAGAGAGAGACACACAGAGAGACAGAGACAGACAGAGAGAGACAGAGAGAGACAGATATAGAGACAGAGAGAGACAGAGAGAGACAGAGAGACAGAGAGAGAGACAGAGAGAGACAGAGAAAGACAGAGTGAGACAGAGAGACACAGAGAGAGACAGAGATACACAGAGTGAGAAAGAGAGAGAGACAGAGAGAGACAGAGAGAGAGACAGAGAGAGAGACATAGAGAGACAGAGAGAGACAGAGTGAGACAGAGAGAGACAGAGAGAGAGACAGAGAGAGACAAAGAAAAACACAGAGAGACAGAGAGAGACAGAGAGAGACAGAGAGAGACAGAGAGAGACAGAGAGAGACCAAGAAAAACACAGAGAGAGACAGAGAGAGGCAGAGAGATACAGAGAGAGTCAGAGAGACAGAGAGAGACAGAGTTAGAGACAGAGAGAGACAGAGAGAGAAACAGAGAGAGACAGAGACACACAGAGAGAGACACAGAGAGAGACAGAGAGAGAGACACAGAGAGACAGAGACAGACAGAGAGAGACAGAGATAGAGACAGAGAGAGACAGAGAGAGAGACAGAGAGACAGAAAGATACAGAAGGACAGAGAGAGACAGAGAGAGACAGAGAGAGACAGAGAGACAGAGATAGAGACAGAGAAAGACAGAGAGAGACACAGAGAGAGACTGAGGATGTCAGAGAGAGAGACACAGAGAGACATAGAAGAGACAAAGAAAGTCACAAGAGAGACAGAAAGAGTCAGACATAGAGACAAAGAAAGACAGAGGGAGATACTGAGAGAGAGAGACAGAGAGAGACAGAGAGAGAAACAGAGAGAGACCGAGACACACAGAGAGAGACACAGAGAGAGACAGAGAGAGAGACACAGAGAGACAGAGACAGACAGAGAGAGACAGAGAGAGACAGAGATAGAGACAGAGAGAGACAGAGAGAGATAGAGAGAGACACAAAGAGACAGAGAGAGACAGAGAGAGACAAAGAAAGACAGAGAGAGACAGAGAGAGACAGAGAGATACAGAGAGAGAGAACAGAGAGAGACAGAAAGATACAGAAGGACAGAGAGAGACAGAGAGAGACAGAGAGACAGAGATAGAGACAGAGAAAGACAGAGAGAGACACAGAGAGAGACTGAGGGAGACAGAGAGAGAGACACAGAGAGACATAGAAGAGACAAAGAAAGTCACAAGAGAGACAGAAAGAGTCAGACATAGAGACAAAGAAAGACAGAGGGAGATACTGAGAGAGAGAGACAGAGAGAGACAGAGAGATACAGACAGAGAGACAAAGAGAGACAGAGAGAGACAGAGAGAAAGAGAGAGACAGAGAGAGTCAGAGAGAGACAGAGATAGAGACAGAGAGAGACAGAGAGAGGGACAGAGAGAGACAGAGACAGAGTGAGAAATACAGAGAGAGACAGAGTTAGAGAGAGAGACAGAGAGAGACAGAGAGAGAGACAGAGACAGAGACAGAGAGAGAGACAGAGAGAGACAGAGTGAGACACAGAAAGAGAGAGACAGAGAGAGACAAAGAAAGACACAGAGAGAGACATAGAGAGACAGAGAGATACATTGAGAGAGACATAGAGAGACAGAGAGAGACAGAGATAGAGACAGAGAGAGACAGAGAGAGACACAGAGAGAGACAGAGAGACAGAGAGAGACACAGAGAGAGACACAGAGAGACACAGAGAGAGACAGAGATAGACATAGACAGACAGAGACAGACAGAGAGAGACAGAGAGAGACAGAGATAGAGACAGAGAGAGACAGAGAGTGAGACAGAGAGAGACAGAGAGAGAGACACCGAAAGACAGAGAGAGACAGAGAGAGACAATGAAAGACACAGAGAGAGACTAAGAGAGACAGAGAGAGACAAAAAAAGACACAGAGAGAGACAGAGAGAGATATAGATAGAGAAAAAGAAAGACAGAGAGAGACACAGAGAGAGAGACAGAGAGAGACAGAGAGAGACAGAGAGATACAGAGAGAGAGACAAAGAGAGACAGAGAGAGAGACAGAGTGAGACAGAGAGAGAGAGAGAGACTGAGAGAGACAAAGAAAGACACAGAGAGAGACATAGAGAGACAGAGAGATACATTGAGAGAGACAGAGAGAGACAGAGATAGACAGAGAGAGACAGAGAGAGACACAGAGAGAGACAGAGAGACAGAGAGAGACACAGAGAGACACAGAGAGAGACAGAGAGAGACAGAGAGAGACACAGAGAGAGACACAGAGAGACACAGAGAGACACAGAGAGAGACAGAGAGAGAGACAGAGAGAGACAGAGAGAGACAGAGACAGACAGAGACAGACAGTGAGAGACAGAGAGACAGAGAGAGACAGAGAGACAGAGAGAGAAACAGAGAGAGACAGAGAGTGAGACAGAGAGAGACAGAGAGAGAGACACCGAAAGACAGAGAGAGACAGAGAGAGACAATGAAAGACACAGAGAGAGACTAAGAGAGACAGAGAGAGACAGAGAGAGACAGAGAGAGACAAAAAAAGACACAGAGAGAGACAGAGAGAGATATAGATAGAGAAAAAGAAAGACAGAGAGAGACACAGAGAGAGAGACAGAGAGAGACAGAGAGAGACAGAGAGATACAGAGAGAGAGACAAAGAGAGACAGAGAGAGAGACAGAGTGAGACAGAGAGAGAGAGAGAGACTGAGAGAGACAAAGAAAGACACAGAGAGAGACATAGAGAGACAGAGAGATACATTGAGAGAGACAGAGAGAGACAGAGATAGACAGAGAGAGACAGAGAGAGACACAGAGAGAGACAGAGAGACAGAGAGAGACACAGAGAGACACAGAGAGAGACAGAGAGAGACACAGAGAGACACAGAGAGAGACACAGAGAGACACAGAGAGACACAGAGAGAGACAGAGAGAGAGACAGAGAGAGACAGAGAGAGACAGAGACAGACAGTGAGAGACAGAGAGAGAGACAGAGAGAGACAGAGAGACAGAGAGAGAGACAGAGAGAGACAGAGAGAGACAGAGTGAGACAGAGAGAGACACAGAGTGAGACAGAGATACACAGAGTGAGAAAGAGAGAGAGACATAGAGAGAGACAGAGAGAGAGACAGAGAGAGAGACAGAGAGAGACAGAGAGAGACAGAGTGAGACAGAGAGAGAAACAGAGAGAGACAGAGAGATACAGAGAGAGAGACAGAGAGAGACATAAAGAGTCAGAAGGACAGAGAGAGACAGAGAGAAACAGAGAGAGACAGAGACACACAGAGAGAGACACAGAGAGAGACAGAGAGAGACACAGAGAGACAGAGACAGACAGAGAGAGACGGAGAGAGACAGAGATAGAGACAGAGATAGACAGAGAGAGATAGAGAGAGACACAAAGAGACAGAGAGAGACAGAGAGAGACAAAGAAAGACAGAGAGAGACAGAGAGAGACAGAGAGATACAGAGAGAGAGACAGAGAGAGACAGAAAGATACAGAAGGGCAGAGAGAGACAGAGAGAGACAGAGAGACAGAGATAGAGACAGAGAAAGACAGAGAGAGACACAGAGAGAGACTGAGGGAGACAGAGAGAGAGACACAGAGAGACATAGAAGAGACAAAGAAAGTCACAAGAGAGACAGAAAGAGTCAGACATAGAGACAAAGAAAGACAGAGGGAGATACTGAGAGAGAGAGACAGAGAGAGACAGAGAGATACAGACAGAGAGACAAAGAGAGACAGAGAGAGACAGAGAGAAAGAGAGAGACAGAGAGAGTCAGAGAGAGACAGAGATAGAGACAGAGAGAGACAGAGAGAGGGACAGAGAGAGACAGAGACAGAGTGAGAAATACTGAGAGAGACAGAGTTAGAGAGAGAGACAGAGAGAGACAGAGAGAGAGACAGAGACAGAGACAGAGAGAGAGACAGAGAGAGACAGAGTGAGACACAGAAAGAGAGAGACAGAGAGAGACAAAGAAAGACACAGAGAGAGACAGAGAGATACATTGAGAGAGACATAGAGAGACAGAGAGAGACAGAGATAGAGACAGAGAGAGACAGAGAGAGACACAGAGAGAGACAGAGAGACAGAGAGAGACACAGAGAGAGACACAGAGAGACACAGAGAGAGACAGAGATAGACATAGACAGACAGAGACAGACAGAGAGAGACAGAGAGAGACAGAGATAGAGACAGAGAGAGACAGAGAGTGAGACAGAGAGAGACAGAGAGAGAGACACCGAAAGACAGAGAGAGACAGAGAGAGACAATGAAAGACACAGAGAGAGACTAAGAGAGACAGAGAGAGACAGAGAGAGACAGAGAGAGACAGAGAGAGACAAAAAAAGACACAGAGAGAGACAGAGAGAGATATAGATAGAGAAAAAGAAAGACAGAGAGAGACACAGAGAGAGAGACAGAGAGAGACAGAGAGATACAGAGAGAGAGACAAAGAGAGACAGAGAGAGAGACAGAGTGAGACAGAGAGAGAGAGAGACTGAGAGAGACAAAGAAAGACACAGAGAGAGACATAGAGAGACAGAGAGATACATTGAGAGAGACAGAGAGAGACAGAGATAGACAGAGAGAGACAGAGAGAGACACAGAGAGAGACAGAGAGACACAGAGAGACACAGAGAGACACAGAGAGAGACAGAGAGAGACACAGAGAGACACAGAGAGAGACACAGAGAGACACAGAGAGACACAGAGAGAGACAGAGAGAGAGACAGAGAGAGACAGAGAGAGACAGAGACAGACAGAGACAGACAGTGAGAGACAGAGAGACAGAGAGAGACAGAGAGACAGAGAGAGAGACAGAGAGAGACAGAGAGAGACAGAGTGAGACAGAGAGAGACACAGAGTGAGACAGAGATACACAGAGTGAGAAAGAGAGAGAGACATAGAGAGAGACAGAGAGAGAGACAGAGAGAGAGACAGAGAGAGACAGAGTGAGACAGAGAGAGAAACAGAGAGAGACAGAGAGAGACAGAGAGATACAGAGAGAGAGACAGAGAGAGACATAAAGAGTCAGAAGGACAGAGAGAGACAGAGAGAGACAGAGATAGAGACAGAGAAAGACAGAGAGAGACACAGAGAGAGACAGAGATAGACAGAGAGAGACAGACAGTGAGACAGAGAGAGACAGAGAGAGACAAAGAAAGACACAGAGAGAGACAGAGCGAGACAGAGATAGAGACAGAGAAAGAGAGAGACACAGAGAGAGAGACAGAGAGAGACAGAGAGATACAGAGAGAGAGACAGAGAGAGACAGAGAGAGACAGAGAGAAAGAGAGAGACAGAGAGAGTCAGAGAGAGACAGAGATAGAGACAGAGTGAGACAGAGACAGAGTGAGAAAGACAGAGAGAGACAGAGATAGAGAGAGAGACAGAGAAAGACACAGAGAGAGACAGAGAGAGACAGAGAGAGACAAAGAAAGACAGATAGAGACATAGAGAGACAGAGAGATACATTGAGAGAGACAGAGAGACACAGAGAGACACAGAGAGACACAGAGAGAGACACAGAGAGACACACAGAGAGACACACAGAGAGACAAAGACAGACAGAGAGAGACAGAGAGAGACAGAGAGAGACAGAGATAGAGACTGAGAGAGACAGAGAGACACAGAGAGAGACAGAGAGAGACAGAGAGAGACAAAGAAAGACACAGAGAGAGACATAGAGAGACAGAGAGATACATTAAAAGAGACATAGAGAGACATAGAGAGACAGAGAGAGACAGAGATAGAGACAGAGAGAGACAGAGAGAGACAGAGAGATAGACAGAGAGAGACAGAGAGAGACAATGAAAGACATAGAGAGAGACAGAGAGACACAGAGAGACACAGAGAGAGAGACAGAGAGAGACAGAAAGAGTCAGAAGGACAGAGAGAGACACAGAGAGAGACAGAGAAAGACAGAGAGTGAGACAGAGACAGACAGAGAGAGACAAAGGAAGACCCAGAGAAAGACAGAGAGAGACAGAGATAGAGACAGAGAAAGACAGAGAGAGACACAGAGAGAGAGAGACAGAGAGAGACAGAGAGAGACAGAGAGATAAAGAGAGAGAGACAGAGAGAGACAGAGAGAAAGAGAGAGACAGAGAGAGTCAGAGAGAGACAGAGATAGAGACAGAGAGAGACAGAGAGAGGGACAGAGAGAGACAGAGACAGAGTGAGAAAGACAGAGAGAGACAGAGATAGAGAGAGAGAGACAGAGAGAGACACAGAGAGAGACAGAAAGAGACAGAGAGAGACAAAGAAAGACACAGAGAGAGACATAGTGAGACAGAGAGATACATTGAGAGAGACAGAGAGAGACAGAGAGAGACAGAGACACAGAGAGAGACAGAGAGAGACAGAGAGAGAGACAGAGAGATACAGAGATAGAGACAGAAGGGACAGAGAGAGACAGAGAGAGACAGACAGAGTGACAGATGGAGACAGAGAGAGACAGAGACAGATAGAGTTAGACAGAGAGAGACAGAGAGAGACAGAGAGAGAGAGAGAGATAGAGAGAGAGACAGAGAGAGACAGAGAGGGACAGAGTGACAGAGAGAGACAGAGAGAGACAGAGATAGAGACAGAGAGATACAGAGTGAGGGACAGAGAGAGACAGAGAGAGACAGATAGAGACAGAGAGAGAGACAGATAGAGACAGAGAGAAACAGAGAGAGACAGAGTGACAGAGAGAGACAGAGAGAGACAGAGACAGAGAAAGAGAGAGAGACAGAGAGAGACAGAGAGAGTCAGATAGACAGAGAGAGACAGAGAGAGACAGTGAGAGACAGAGAGAGACAGAGTGACAGAGAGAGACAGAGAGAGACACAGATAGAGACAGAGAGAGACAGAGAGAGGGAAAGAGAGAGACAGAGAGAGACAGAGAGAGACAGAGAGAGACAGAGAGAGAG